>NW_010140435.1:0-29159 GCF_000699245.1 Pterocles gutturalis | reverse complement strand
TTCCCGCAGCACAACATTACAGATGCCCTGTTTGAAGGCATGGGAAACCTTGAAAAAACAGTCCTGCTCTCCGTACGCCATACACCTGGCTGCCTTGCTCTTTCTGGCACTGCTAAAATAAAGGATTGCATGGGCATTCAACTGCAAGTCCTCAGGGAGGTTAACGCGGCATCTGGGTCTACATGCGCTTTCACTAAGATTGATTTAAAAAAATAACTAACAGCAAAAACAACAAAGTGACACAAACTGAACTCCACCACCATCCAACAGACCAGGTGAAAAACAGGTAGGAGGGAGGGAAGGAAACGCAAGAGGAATCACCCGAGCGAGCAGGGTGGCTGCGCAACCACTGACAGAGGAGGTGGTACACCCTGACCTGAGGGGACTGCGGCTGACGGGGGAGTTGCAGATTAAGAAACCATGAGTAGGAAATGAAAGCAAACCAACACATACTGACCCTCATCCCCAGCCCATTGCCTTCTCAGAGGGACCATGTGCAGCACGTGGCAAGGGGGCTGGGGACTGGGAAGGCAGAGAGAGGTGTCGGGAGTTACACAAAGGGGTGCTTCCCTATGTGCTTGTTCAGTTGTTCATCTTTAGTTCCCAACACCAGAATCAATAATTAAAAGTTAGTGTTAATTGGAAACAAACTATATTTTGTGACATTCCCTGACTCAAGACTTTCTGGGGTTTTTTGGGCCCATGACAGTCCTATACACTGGAAATAGAGGCTCAGGGAATCTAACCAAAATGATTCATCCAAATCTGACTTCTTTTAGAGTGATAAATTATAGCTAGTCTAGCACAGTCCTGATTATCAACTGCTCTATAAGCTAATTTTGAGAGACATTTTACTTAGCAAACGCTGGTAATTGTCCTTTCTCACCCCACGTGTATCAACTGATAAGAGCAAACGATGGGAAAGCATTAATTAGCAATCAGAGTTTTGCTGTGAGACTCATAAGAACATACAGGACTGCATGTATGTTACAGTGTGAAACTGTTCCCCACCATGGGCTGTGATTTATAGACATCAAAGGAAGATCTGTTCCAAATTATTAGCCCTCAGTATTTAACTGTTGTTGACAGCCAAGCACTCCAAGGACTAATCCACCTCCAGAGGAGAACAACCTCTGACAAATTTCCTTTCTTCTCCCCGCTCCATGTCTGGGTCTCTGGAAGACAGAGACAGGAGAGAAGCAACTATACCTACCGGACTCCCAGCCACCCTACTGTGGCACAAGCTAGAGGCAGGCAATAGTGGCAACATATCCTACTTAGAGGAGGTTTTGTCCCAGGGGAGGATTAAGAATAAAAAAGTTCCTCTTTTGATCCCACAAGCACCTCTTGCAAGCACCGACACCCCAGTTTGGCCAGAATCAGCAACGTCACTTCTCTGCTGGTCATCAGGCAACCTTCCCACAAAGAAGAGACTCTGCAACAGCACTGGAAAGCCACACTGAACAGAGTATGGCACAGATAGTGCTCCTCACAAAAACACAGAAAAGGAGAAAAAAAGAGGTGAACAAACATGCTAGCTCCATGTGAGCAACACGAAGTGCTTATTTACCACCACACTCAACACAGTTAATGGCGCAAGCATCACATAGCACAGAATAATTTGAAAACAGTCCTCTCTACCCTCAGGTCTCCTGATGCTTTCTCTGAAGAGAGCCTCTTTCCAACAGCACAGTACAGTCACTCTTACCTCTGTTATCAAAGATGCTGCAACATTAAATAGCAACCGCAATGTCAACACTAAGTACACGATCCAGTTACACACTGGATGCATGTGTAGGGGACCCTGTTGAATTCACCAACCTTGCATGTCATTTTTAAATACAGTAGAAACGAGTCATCCACCCATTTCTGTCACAAAAACACCAGCAAGAGAAGCTATAGGGAACTATCCTAAAGTCAGGACCTGGGTTTTTAACCACTGAGTCAGGTCAGCAGCAGACAGTTTCTATTTTACAGTGCTGTCTACTCACTATCTAATTCCCAGACCAAGTTTAACATCTGCAGTTGCTGACTATCCAGGACTTGTTCCAGCTCTCCACTCCGCAACAGCACATGTGGGATATCCCGTCTACTATAAATGTGACGAGAAAAGTTTCCTAACTGTTGCACCTTACAAGTGCAAATTCAAGTATCAAACTCACAACCTCTCTGTGGAAGATGCTAGATACAAAGGCAGATCCTGTTTTCATTTTCAACACTGTCAATCCAATGGATTTAGTCTTTCACACAGGGAGGAAGAGGAGGAAATTTAGTTCCCCTGAGATATATCTTCCAACATACGCACCTCTTCACAGTCTGTGAGGAGTTACTGAAACCATGTTACAGTAGGAACACCTCTTGGAGCACAACAGGAGAGGGAAGGGAAGTCTAGTGTGAAGACTGGCCTTGCCTTTCCTAAGTAAAAATGAACTCTCATTACTTAAAACAGGCAGCACTCTCAACTACAATCAGGCCCAGCTAAGCACAGCTATCTGATGTTTGTGCTGCCAAAATCACATTTGTGCCACACACTTGTCCCGCCGCCTGCACCCCCAGAGCTAGCAGTTTGTGACAGTGCTGGCTCTCAAGCCACAAACTAAGCTGCAATGCTTTTAGTTCTGCAGATATGCCATTTGGCATCTCACATATTGGCCATCATTATGGCTTTCCATTTCATTTCCTCTTCCTTTCACAGCAGTTGATCTTTCTCTACTATTCGTAGCAGCAAAGCTTGTTCATACAAAAACACCACTAGTGGTAGAACTTTTCCTTGGCACTGTCCCAAAGTCCTCACCAATTTGCTCCCTAATCACAGCCTTGAGTCACTGTTCCTAGGAGAAAGCATTACAAATCTTTATCAAAGTAAACCCAGCCACCTTGCAAAAGTGTTTACTTTAACTTCAAAGTGGAACATTTACAATAAGAACCATATCATACAACCTAGAGTACATAACTCCCAGGTAACTTACAATATCCTGGACACCAAGAAGGGAAAAAGAAACCAAACTACAGAATGCTATGTACTGTTAAAGCATACTGTATGTTGTAGGAGATTTTACTCTGAGTATCGGGACTTCAGCTCCTACTGCAAAAAGTCCACTGTTATTTTCCGTAACAATCTATAATTAACGTGCCTCCTCAGAAGACTTCATTAAACACTTATTTCTCTGAAGTAACAATACCTTCTTTTTATAGGACCAGTCTTCATTTCTCGGTTGCTCCTCACACATCCTGCTACTTGAGTAAACACACCGCTTCCCATCCTCACACAGAGTCTCAAAGCACAGTGCTAGCACACTGCAAAGAAATGCAAAATGTACACGGATGTGTAGTCACTGCTGTGTGGGTCTGCCTCCCAAAGGTGGGTGAACTTTTCCTAATTATAGTTCTCAAAGAAAAGGAAATGTAGAGCAGGAGCTAGATAACCTCAGCCACCATGCAGCTCCTTCTGTGGCCGTGCTGCACAACACAGCTCTCCTGACTTCCAGTCTAGTTCTTTAGAAGTTGAACGACTAAGAACATGTTTTAAATCAATATTATTTCAGCTGTATTTTCCTCAATTTATAGACTAAAGAAAAATCATATAGCTTTTCTCTATTTTTTTAAGATTCCAGAGACATTAAAGATAGGTCATCTCATTTTTTCCTGATTTTTTCTACTTACTTTTATTAGAGTAACAATAGGATACTACATGAATTCAAGCATTGTGACTCTAACCATCAAGGGGGCGAAAAAAAAGCACTGCCTGCGCTATAGATGCTATAGTTTAAATAAACAGGAAAAGCTATAGTTTAAATAAACAGGAAAAAAAGAAAAACTGAGACAGAAGATTATATAGCCACTTTCCAGTACGCACATTAGATCAAAAGCTCAGCCCTCCTGGAGGTCAGGCTAACAACCCATTCATGAGACAGACCGTCTCTTGTAACTTCTCAAGGCATTCTGAGATAGTCCTAGTTCCTAACTCATTACTTTATGGAGTTTTACATAAATGCACCTCTTCCTGAGAGCAGTAAGTAGGCACTATCAAAGGTAAACAAATATCTTTAAAGCAAATAGCTTAAAAGTATCAGCCAGTTTTACTTATTACACTTCCATGTGTTCAGCTTCCACAGTCTCATCAATTTTCTCATACCCACAAAATCTTACAGCCAAAATTTCAATTACTTATGCATAAAGTGAAGATGGAGAAAATGAGAACATTGCCCACCTCAGCCCACATATACATTTTTAAAACAATAAAAATAACTCCCAAGTTTTCTTTACAAAACGGAAAAAAAAAAGAGGAAGTTCTCCTTGGTCACGCTCCAGGCTTAACCTCCTACACTACACCTTGAGCTTCTTAGAAAGAAAATACAACTAATTATCAGTGCTAAGACACATTATCAATTGCTTATTTTATGGGGGAAAAAAAAACCTTTATTAATCAGAACAATCAAAAGATGGAAAGCAACAACTCCCAGGGTGCAGGAGACAATCCACAGAGGATGGTCTAAGCACCAAACTGACCATGTGCCTGAGCCTGAGAATGAGCACAAAATGCCAGTCCACACTTTACAAAAGGCAGTAGTGGGTGGAACAACCACACACAGCACATCCTCTGAGCAAAAAGCAACTACACTCAGGAAGTCTGAAAAGGAAAATAACTCATACCTTGTAAATGTTTCTTGAAATTGTATAAAGATGGATTAGAACAATATTCATCAGCTGCTTTACTGACGCACACGCACTCCTTTATTTTTTTCTTTAAAGTGTTAGAAATTCAACTCTTACCCACCATGGAAGACTTCAGCAATTTGCAGAACTTGAGAAATTATCACATGGCTTTACTTAAACCAGCAGGCTGACAAATGGATAAGTGGAAGTGATAGGGCTATTAAATCGCAGCATGTACAAATCCATGTGTTTTGAAAAAATTACAGAAAGGTAAACAAGAGCTGAAGTGAGAATGGAAAAGCAGAAATGCGAGGGAGCCAGGAGTGGGGCAAATCAGGAGTCTGAGAAGAAAATGAAAGCAATTATGGAACTGAGAAAAACAAGAAGGAAACACAAGGACAAACCAAAATGGTGTAGGAGAAGGCATGTAAAGATGAAAATGGCAGACAGCAGAGGAAAGGGGAGGAGGAGGAAAGGAAAGAGCCCAGAGGAACATAAATGGGAGGGAAAGAATAAGAAAGAATGATGTCAGAAAAAGCTGAACAGACTTAAAATTGAGAGAAAGGAGGACATCTAGGAATTCAAACATCGCTTTCATTGCAGATGCCTCAAGAAAAAGGGGTACAAAATGTAGGGAAGTTTACATCAGTTTAGCAGCTTAGATAATTTTACATTTAAAACAGAAGAGAGACTTGTGCTCCTTTTTCAGAGTTGCTAAATCTGATCTAGAAGCAGTTCTTATCTGTGCCATTTCACACTTTAGAACCTGAAAGCATTTCCCACTGGAGACACCAGCATGAAGCTGAAAGTGTGTTTAAGGTCACAGTATAAGGAAACTTGCAGCTCTGTTGCTCATAATGTGACTTTTCTTCTTCAGACGTACAGCACTTCTGGAACACACAGTTCTTCATAATCTCCATGAACCTGGCCCTGCAGCAGGGTAAGCACCTCTCATTAGCTTCAGTTAGAATTAGGACAAGCAGCACCTGGCTCAATCAGTCCCTTAAATTCAACCACAAAATAGTAAACTTTTTTTTTTTTTTTAACAGACTTCAGAAAGACATTTAGGACCAAATTCTGCCCTCCTTTACACTGATGCAAATCTGGATATACACACTGAGGAACGCAGAGCCATTCCAGGTTCATTCCAGTGCAACCTAAGGTGAAATCTGCACCACAGCTTTTTGTCTGGACACAAAATGAAAAGAAACCACAGCTTTTCTTAGCTTAACAATACTCCATTTTGTAGGATGTTCTTGAAACAACTAGAATAGCTACCACCCACTCAGAAAAAAAAGAAAGTAAACACATAACAAAAAACGAAACTGCTATTTTGAGACACCTTTTTACGTAGGCTTTCAGTTCAGGCCAACCACTCAGTACCTAAATTTGATGTCTGAGTGAACTCTGTAGGACAGATACAAGTAGTTAGAAAACACTGTCCTTTTTTTTTCTTTTCTGCTGGGGAATGGGCTGATAAAATATTACCAAAAAAGAGCAAATGTAGTCCTCTGGTGTTAATTTTCAGAGTCAGTCCTTGGAATCTAAACATCTTGTTAGAAATATGCCTTTCTCATACTACTTTGACTCTTAGGTCGTGCTCTAACCTCAGATCAACGCCAGTTCAGCTATCAGTGATGAAAACATTGTAAACCATGCAGACAGCAGTTCCTATTACTAAAGAGGCCCTACTCTTCCTGCTGTTAGATACTATTTTTAGTTGCTTATGTCTAATCATTCAATTAATCATTCATGCCTAAGACTTCTTTTTAGGTCAAGAGCCTACTTAAAGCAGTCTTTGTTTGTTTTATTAACTTTGCCATTTTCATTTAATGCTATTTCCCAGAAGATTCTTGGGGGGAAAAATATGGGCTTTGCTTACATTTATTGGTTATAAGAACAACATTTAGCAACTCTTTTGCCTCAGTGCTCTTGAGCAAAGCTAAGAAATTTAACAAAGCATGGCAGAGATGTGCTTTTGGTCGCTCTTGTAGTACAGACACCTCTGTGGCACCAGGCACTAAATCCCAATTAGACAGCAAGTCTCTGTTGTGTTCTCAGCAAAATCCCTGCTATTCCCACACTTAGAATTTGACTTGTAAGATGAAGGAGAAAACAACCAAATGATGGCTTTATCTTTGCTGCAGACATTCTCCGGGGTGCCACTTGATTACACATACCTGAAGCAGCATGAAAATGCTACTAGGTGTGGCCCCTAACAACACAGCCATGATGTTATAGCACGGTGGGTTGCATCAGTTAAGGTGACAAAGCTAACTTTTTCACTAATCTAGCTTCTCCTACAGATGTTGCAGTTCATTCAAATTTGCATGCTACCACAATGTTAGCAATAGCTAAGCAAGCCGCTTCAAAATTAAGTCAGGTATGGGTGCACTCTAAACCAGAAAGAGGTTAGCAGTAACCTCTTAGGCAGCAGCGAGGAGGAGGAGAAAAGTAGCTTGTAACAAGTTTTGGGGCAGAGAGGGAAAGGGAGGAGATCGCCAAGAAGGGCAGAACCGAGTTAGAGAAAAGGAAAGGGGGAAGAGGGAGCAGAGGCAACTAGAGATAAAGGGATGTGCTATACAAGCAACAGAAAGAGGTTGCGATAGGGAACAGAGCCAAAACCGTCTACAACTAATAGAAAACATTCCCCTGCAGAAGCTGGGATGTAACTCAGGAGTACAGTCCTTGCATTCCCCCAGCAGCAAAAAACAGCAGTATGTCTTCTCTGTGTCTCATCCCCTTCCAACATCTGATCTACGTACACATGTACTACTGCCACCACTGATGGCATGCCACTGGCACAGAGAGTTCAATAACCTGGCACCCTGGACCAAAGTGCCCAGACCTTCTTGATGCTGTTGAAATCACTTTAAAAAAAATAACACAGAACACTATCAACTTTTTCCTTCTTTGCCTTTTCAAGTTGGGAAAGAACGTCACAGAACTGCATAAAAAGAACTCTGATGTATGGAAGTTATAAAATCAAGACCTCAAACGTTAGACAGTGAAAAAGTTAAGGTTGTCTTTTAACCTCTGTTCAGCTCCTGAATTGCAGGCATTTGGAGGTATTCTGCAATTATAATATCACACGCAAGTATTTTCCAGTGACCCCTGTCTCATCTAGAAACTTGGATATGTTCTACTTTGGGAACACATCAGAGTGGTGAAGTGACAGCAATACTGTCCAAAGAATCCCCACCTGAAATTTTGTGCAACCTGGAAGCTGAGAATCAAACATGTCTTTGCAGGCACCAAGAGGATAAAATCACAGTTAGGTAGCCTGCAAGCCACACTGGAGAACTAGATGCTATCACTTCTGTAAAGTTATTCCATTACATCACACAAGTGACTGAAATTTATTACTATTAGTTTCTAAGTACACATCCTCACTTTCTCAATTTCAAAGATCTGCCGATGTGCTGAATGCTTCCAGCTGGAACTTAAATCAACTGCTCATGTTTCCTGAATATATAATGGAAAAAAAATCTTGAATACTCTAGGAAAGCAGAGATTCAGTCTCTTAATGTTTTAAATGCAACTTTTTTTGCAATAATAGCATACAGATACTGCAGTATAATAAACACTGGAACTAAAATAATAAGGCTAAGAAGGTCAGTGCAACCCCTTGAGATAGATACAAGCAGCCAGGAAACATGTTGCCCTTGCTCTAAACCAGGCAAGCCATAACTGTCTTTGTCTTGTAACAGGTGTGAATCCAAGCACATTTAAGCCAAATGAAGTCTAGATCAGGTTAGTAAGGCTCTACTTTTGCACAGCTAGAGCAAATGGCTTAAATCAAGTACAGACAAGACTGAGAGATTTTGTTACTTTCCCTGCATATGAACACACAAAACTTCTGATACCACAGGAGTATTTTTCAGCATTCAAGATCTAGAAACTGCATGTTGTCAGTGTATTGTTGTTTTTTCCAATAAGCAAAACTGCAGAATTATCCAAATCTACAAGGTCATGCCTAAGAAATTTGAGAAAAATCAGATACAGTTTTAAGCAAAAGCAAAACAAAAAGCTGACAAAATATTTGGTGGTAGTTCTTAAAATGTCATCTTATCTTTTTCAAAAAATAAACAAACCAGCAGCTCAAGTAGTTTTGAACCTCATAAGCTTGTTTCCCATTTACAATAAGAGCAGGGCTGAAGCAAGGAGTTGGTCACACAGCAGAGGATCAGCATTCGGTGTACAGAACAGAGCAACAAACTCTTGGACTACAAGAAAATTAGTCACTCTCCCCATGTTTTCCACTTACTCCTCATGCCTTTGCTGATTTGGTATTTAGTTCACAAACCATGAAGGCATCTGGGAAGTTACATGTCTGGTAAGGCAAATCTTTGCCCAGGGAATTACAATATGCATCAATCAGTCACTAAAAAAAAAATAATAATCCTCAGTTACTGACCTCTGAACTTCTTTGGAGGATTAGCAAGGTCACCTGCCTCTGGCTGAACCACACACCGGTCATCCACTAACCTAGAAAAACAAAAGTTATTACGCTTACTAAAACACGTGTTTGACAACAGTGTCTATAAATGCAGAGACATACCTGTCACACCATAGATAGAGAATCTTACATGTTTCTCCAATTTAATTCAAAAAATACTTTAGAAACTCTATTGTTCAGCTACTAAGCATAACCAAGAGAAGAAAACTCTACATTTTCCTTCAAGAAAGAGTATTACTTCTATTGCACTAAATTATGGCCTATGTTTTAGATTCCACTTCATTTAAATCTGGTTAAAGGCCCTTTTGTTACACTGTGTATATTGATGCTACATGTAAAATTATTGTTTTCTTTCATTAGAGCCCATTACCCCTGAATCAGAAACAGTTTGTTTTCTTCAGCTGTCAGATTTTCACAGCCATTACCATTGGGCATAATCCAAAATTCATCAAAATCAACAGAGAGACTCAAAGGCACTTAAATGAGCCCTGGAAAAAGATCTCAGAGAAATACATTGGGAACGCACACTTGTATCGGATATGAGAAAGGACATTTAAAGCACTGTGGGTTAGGTTGGCCCTACACTTGCAAGCTGTCCCGTGCTTGCAGATTCCTGCGTCCTCACTGAGAACTTTTAAGGGGATGCACAGTAAGCAGCCTTCACATGAGTACAAGGGTATATGAGGATCTGCTCATACAATCAGGACATGCTGGGGGGTTGTCCAGTGACTTGTTGTTTCATAAAACTCTTTATCTAGAATTTGAATCTGGAATTGGATAAAACATCTTGGATTTTAGTCTTCAGAATAACATTCTGCTATTTTTCTTCACCATTTCCAATCCTTTTCCTCTGAAGTGGCATGAGGAATTAAGATTCAGCTCCAATCAAAACTCTCAGGAGCACATTTTCCTTTGCTAAAATGAACAAGCATTTATTTAATCCACAGCAGAAAATCTAAATAGCAAATCAAATATATTTCTTAACAATATTTCAGAAGTTAAATAAAAAACAAAATTCAAAAATATTATAAGCCCCACTTAGCAGAAAAAAAAGAACCTGTTAATCTTATCACAGAACTTCCTAAACATAAATTCAGCTTCCCTTTAGGAAACATCCTGTAAATAATCTGCCCATTTCAAACAATTATTCAGGAAAATCATGTTTAAGGACACACTACTGCTCTGCCACTTCACAACAGTCTTAGCAGCATTTTCTGTGGGAAATTGCCAGAAAAACAGAATTTGGGTTCAGCCAAATTACACAATAGATGCATTCAGTTTTCACTCACGTTGATGAAGGCTTTGCATCTAGCCACAAGCTCAGCAAGACCAATCACCCAATATGTCCATGAATTTTCTACCTCTAGGCAAGCTGACTGCTGACAAGCTGCCCAATGTGGTTGCAGCTCCCAGAAACAGAAGAGAAAACGATAAAGAATTTTGGAAGTCAGCAGCTCCGGTCTCATAACATACTTGGATACAAATGTCAGGTGTCAGCGAAGAAGGAGAATGGAAGTAAGAGTTCCAGGAGCAGGCAGGGGAGCTCCCATGGCCTTATTGAGTTGTGGTTTTCACAGTCTAGGTTAGGCCAGGCTTAGCAAGAGCAGGGTGAGGTTCAGAAAGCTGGACTTAGAGAGTCAGTCCTGCAAGATGCCCTCTGACTATGATCTAAGGGGCCAAAGCTTCCTATAAACAACACCTAAAACCTAGAGTCACAGAAGAAACAGGGCTGAAAGGACTACCTTAACAGAAGCTCTGACAGGAGATTTTAATGCCAAGAAGTACTCCCCCTCCCACAAAATCCCTCAACGGCTTTCTGACTGAATCCATAGGGTTTGACCCGTAAGCACTGTCAGGATGATGAACAGTACATTGGAAGCTGAGTGTAATTCACAAGGAACATTTTGTGCTCCTGGTGACAACTTGTGTACCCTCATGAACTTCCCTAGAAGTGTGGATGAAATGCAAAACTTTCATCATAGCACCACATCACTGTAACAAAAGCCATATAGAAACAAGGTGTTGGTGCTGAGAAAAACAAGATCCCACACACTCAGAGCCGGTTAGCGGCAGTCTTCAAACATGTTAGACATCCAAGGCTCAGAAAACAGACAAACAATTAATATAAAACATTTTCATTTAAGCATTCTCTAAAGGCAAAAAGATAAGGACCATAAATGAGTTCTGCCATCATTAGGATCCAAAGACATCAGACAAGACAAAGGAGAAAGGAACTGCTGCTACTCCCATCCTATAGACACGAAATGACAGCGCAGAAAGATTAACTGACATGTGGCAGGACAGTGGCATGACAGACCAGAAAGATCACCTCCTGAGCCCTTGCTCAGTGCCTCAGCTTCTGACACCTTTGTATCTTACAAACAGGCCAAAAATCTGAATAAAGTATTGTTTTGTCAGTATAGCAGTCTTCCAACAGTTTAATCCCCAAAATTCCCATATAATGACATTAATCCTGTATTCCAGCAGTATGTCGTTCAATGAGTTCAGTAGCTACTTGTTTGCTGTGGAGGTGCTTGTTACTGTACCGTAGTAAGAGCCAAGTTGCACATTGCATGTCCTGCAAGACTGGAACAGAAGAGGCTCTTCAAACACAGGCTACTTCCTCTGATACACAATTCAAAATAGTCAAATCCCACTTTTTATACAAAGCCAAAAGGCAGCTGTGGTTTGTTCCTGAAGCCTGCTACGTGGCTGCACTCAACAACCAGTAATTAATGACCTTTGTAACCTGCAAATAATCCATTAGAGATGCCTGAAACCAAACAACAAGCTCGACTTACAAAAGGTCCTGGGCACCTGCAGCTTCTGTCAGACCACAGCATGGCACATTGTAAGATCATTTGCCTGTTGGTTTGCATAGGACAAACTAGACGAGAGAACCCTTTCCTGATAAAGGCAGAATTTACTATACTATACCATCAAATTTGCTAGCTATTTAAATACCGGTCTAAATTATTATGCCAATATTCAAGGCACGGTATCATCAAAGAAGCTTTGGCAAACTTTAAAGGGTTTAATTCTTCAGCTGGACTGCAGACAATACTGCTTTCTGCCCTCTGTTGTCATTCAATACCCGGCAGATACAACATGACTACATTTCAGTTTTTCATATGTTGGCGGTATATAAATAACAAAGGAGTTCCCTGCACATGTATGATATGATTTTTATTTGTGTAAGTTCTTCCCCAAACACAATAAATATCTCATTTATGCACAATGCCTCCAGGTAACTGTTGCACTCCTGCAGTAATTAAGTTGTACAGTAGTTCACTGGTGCTTAAAATAAATCATCAGACAAGTCAAAATAATAATTGTGACCCTGGACTTTATGTATACCCCTTTGTATTCAGTAATTGCAGAATTTGGGTCTGAAAGTAACAATGTTCATGAGATTGCTTGTCTTAAGATGACAAGTCATTCTCCCACTGAAGCCAGTGAAGGTTTTTCCACTCACGTCAGGGGAAGCAAGGGCAGCTCCTCACCATGCCACGGCACGCAGCCAACCTCACAGACCAGCAGGTGTTTAAGCCATTAAGACCTCGCACTACAGTGTACAAAGCCACATTAAACAAGAATTGAAACTATCTAAAGCAATAGCTAGGAGTTAAGGTGTGCTTCTCAGCAGAGGCAGGGGAAAAAAGTCAAGGCAGCTTTTAACTCTCTGTTAGCATTAGCCAGGATAGCGTACCATATAGTGAAATTATCAAAGCATGAACCCATACGGAGTCCTATGCCTATCTTTCACTCCTTTCATTTCCCTGCATCATTTCATGGGGTTAAATCCATCCTTTCTCACCACATGCAAAGCCAAACATATGTAGAAGCATTCAATTTAGTAACATCTTGCAGCAATGGATTCCATAGATAAGGTGGCACCTTATCTCATGTTCTCAAGCTCTTCTGATTACTTAACACAGGCTACAGGTAAATACATCAAAGGTTTCTAGGAACTTGCAGATGTAGCGCGAGGGTCAAGGAATAGTTGTATAGTGATAATCCTAGGAAACCTGTTCACAATGACGAGTTATGCTAAATTTACTACCAAGATACAGTTGTACACTGGAAGAACAAAAAGCAATGTACAAAAAAAAAACAAAACCAAAAAACAAAAAAAAACAGAAAAGGAATGATAATGGATTCCATGAAATTTAGGGCTCTTTCATAACATAGGATGCTTTTTAGATTGTCCAAGAAGGCAGTCACATAATATTCATTTATCCTAGCTTTGTGCTTTCAATTTTAAAAAATAGCATGTATTTTGTCTCTTCCTCCCAACACAGACTTCCACTTTTCATAACCAACATTATTAAGCAAAACAATACCTAAACCAACACACAAGACAAAACACACCAGCACACAGACTCTCTCATTCATTTTACTACGCACAGATGTGTGTGTGTGTGTGCACGTAACTTCTTAAAAAATACAAGACCCAGCTACTGATGTTTATTGTAATACACAGGGATGAGCAGAACTCAGCTTGGTACTCTTTACACATACGTAGAGTATTTTACTCCTCAGGAAGCTCAATAAACTAATCTAGGGCCATGTCTTCAATTTAAGACCCTCTCTCAGTTGCTCAGCTTTTACTCTCTTAATGGTATGATCATTTTGCTGATTTCCTGAGCAGCATAAAGCCTGACAGCAACAGAAAGAGGGGGCAATGTTGACAACAGACATCAGCAAGAAGAGGTGGACATTCTAATTGCCAGTGGAGCCAAGCAATACCTTTGTTCAACATCAGTTCACAAATCATGCCGAGGTTACATCCCAAAGATACGTAACCTCAACACCCTCTCATTAACAAAGCACCAGCCCTTGGAGGCTCTCTTCCTTTGCTCCTCGGACATCCCTCCACATACACAACCTCCTTATCAGAAACACTCCTCCAGAGCACCTTCCGCCCAACACACTCCTTCCCTTCCTAACTGCAGCTCTCATCTACAAAACCTCTCCCAAACTCCACACATCCCAGCACACAGTAACTGCTTGGAAAAAGAGGTGCTAGTCACACCACTAAGAAGCCAACCAATAACGAACAATAGGTTTATTAAAATTTTGCTGCCCTGGAAATCAAGCATCAAATACCTAAGTGCCAAAACAACCAGGTCCACCCAGTTCTTCTCCAGGTCCACCCACTTTTCATTTCACTGAGCCTCTTATCAGGCATCTAGGTCAGCCCACTTCTTACTTGCTTCAAGCCGTCTCCTGCCAAAAATCTACAGTCATTATACCTCACCCTTCCCAAAATGTGAGTTCATACTCCTTTTTGACTACCAGTCCTGATTGAGATGATTTACAGCTCTGTGATTTAGCTCCATTGTATGAAATTTGTCCCTTTTCCTGTCTCCTTCCTTTCCAAAGCCTCATTTTTTATTATCATCTTTTCACATCAGCAGTCTTTCAGAGTCTCCTACATTAACTCCAGCTTGCACAGGAAACAAAAAGGATCTTCCTTGCACTTATAGCAGGGCTATTAAGCCCCTGTACCATTTGGGAACATTTCAACATTAAAAATCCCTTTTGATAAATGGGAGGATCGCAGTACACAATATTTAAGCAAGAACTGAACTACATGCCAATGAGGTGCAGCAGCACAGAGGGAGACTAGAAAGTTTGACCGCTGCTTGCCTCAAAATTCAGGAGTTTTCTTTCCTTTTCCTCTTAATTGCTAAGAACACAATACAAGTTGAAAGAAGCTATTAAATGAATATCCCTACTCTGGGAAAACAAACTTCTATATATCTGAAATATTCCAAACCTCTCCAAGGTCTTAAACACCAGACAAATTTCACCATAAACCATCCTCAGTGTAAAACAAGAGTGTGGGTGCATTTTATCTCAACCACACAGATCAGGAAGACTCAGCCATTCTCACCATGCTGAAAAATGCTTGTGCAGGTCACTTTGAATTGTATTATCAAATGCCAAGGAGACAGAAGGGCAGAAAGCAAAATACGAAGCATGTACCAGGAAACAAAACAACAGCATGCAAATAGGCAGCTCCACATTTGCACTAACAATTACACTAAACCAGGCCTAAGGTTTTTTTCCTTATCTGATAGTGCATTCACATATTCTTGTAACTGTACCTGCAGGCTTGCATGTCAAAGGGAAAAAAAAAAAAAAGCAGAACTTTTGCCTGTTCAATTAAGTAATCCAGCTATAAATCCCAAATGTCACTTTTTTATTGTTTTGTATTGTATTATATTCAGTCATGCTTTTAGCTTGTAGAAGCTTCAGAAACCTGTTCAAGTAGATTTTGTTTATCCATTTTATAGTTACATTTACTTTAAAACATGTTAAGTGAGACCCCAACCATCTCGGGATGGAGGTACTAGCATCCTACAAGGCTTTCCTCCTAGTTCAAACTGAACGACTGGCAATTTTTCTTTTGCCTGGCTGAGAGGCAGATGAGAAACCCAGGTGGACCTGGACAATATATTCCTCCCGCCCCCATCCATCTTCCTTCTGTGCACCCCTCAGCAAAACAAGACTGATAACACTGCACTCAGAGGTGCACACTCACTGCCAGGTCTGCCACAATCACTGAAAAATGCTATGTTAACGTGCATACGCATAGGGTACAAAGAATACACATCTCTTGAAGTCTGCAAAGTCTATTTTTTTTTTAAGATACCCACTGTGACCCACGGTACACATTCAAGGGTGAGGATTTTTATGCTGCTGCAGTTTTTTCTCAAAAGATTCCAGCCACTAAGGTGTGGTGGAACAAAAGAGAAAAACCTTCCTTCAGTTTCAGTTGAGCTCGCTCAACTATTGCTCATGAGGACAGTTGTGAAGGACCACTTTAGTTAACTGTCCACAAAATGAAGAAGGCAAAGAAAGCTGTATTAATTATTACAATTTTGTTAAAACTGGAAATTTTATCGTTTCAAGACAAGACTTTAAAAAGTGGGACGCTGTAGAAGTAAACATATTAAAATTGTAGTTCTTTAAGCATATTATCATACATTAAAATCAAAACATGTCATCATCTGCTCATTAGGAGTTCAGCAGTCTATTTGAAATTTTATCCCACATACAGTATTCAACTTAGTCTTCATATTCACGTTCTTCAGGGCAGAGGCCACATACCACGAATGTCCATGATAATCTCCAAATACTCCCATTATTTTTTTTAGTAGCATCTGAGGCGTCCTTGATAAAAGTTTTTAAATACAATCCTTCTTCTGCAGCTCTTCTACTTAATCCTTACTCCAACTAGATATATATTGAACGCAAAAACTGTAACAAGTCTAGGATTTGGCCCAACACAAACACATTGCTACTTAGGAGAAGCAAATCAGCAAAATCAAGATTATACACATAACTAACTCTGCTTGCTTACACCTTACAACCACCTCTAGCAGGTCTGCCTCTCAGCTCTCCCAATGTAAAAGCATGGAGGAAGCAGAATTACGAGGTATACTGACATAACATACGTTAGAAATACAGACACTGTGACCACCGTTAACTAAACATGGGATTTTCAGGACTACGCAAGCCTACATCTTTACATGAATTTTAGACACATAATTCACTAATCTGTCCCTATCAGAGAGAGTAGCTTAAATTTCTATGGTACATAAGTGACTTCAGAAAAGAGGTCCTGGTAATAGCATCATTGGTCTCAAAATCAAGTAGACACGCAGAACTCATTGCAACGTTACCTGTTCAGCCAGGGACAGCAAAGCAAAGCCAGCAGTAGAAAGAAAATAAAAGTCACAATTGAAATAAATTCTATATTCAGCTCACACCAGAAGAATTCATGCTTTTGCTCAGTTTTATCTACAGCAGGACTGTTTTGAAGAACGGTGTGCTAATGAAAGGAACCAGAAAGGCTGGATTTGCCACTGTTAACACCATTTAATAACAGAGAGAAAGGTTTACCCTGAAAAATACTGTTAAGAAATGCCAATATCTGTCCAGTGATCAAAAAAGTTACTTCATCACTGAAAACAGTAATGAAGGCACTCACACCTACACATCAGAAAGGCAACTCTTATTGTATAAAAGCAGCATAAGCAAAAGGAGAGAACTAGGAAAATTGCATTTGGTTGAACTAGCATGACATAAAAATATCCCTCTTTAAGTAGACAAACCAGTCTCAAATGTATTGTAAGGTCTCTAACGTACCTCAACAATTTCTGAGACAACCATACATATGTACACAAACACATACATAAATCCATACATAAACAAATGATCAATCCTGCAAACACAACCTGGAATCTAGGTCCTGGAAATCAAGTTCTTTCTCCATTTTGTAACAAATAGTGATAAGCCGGCAGACCAATGGTGTCACATTATATAAAATGTGCGTGACAAAATGCTGACATTTTACACATTTTGCAGTGTTTCACACAGCAATAGAGAATCTTATGTGCCTAACTTCTTGCTCAAGTTAAAAAAAATTCCTTCTTTTAGATAATAGATAGCATAAAATACTCTATATTACAAACTTTGTTATATGTCAGGATACCAAACGAAGGACTCAGAGGCCTTCAAATGATGACAAGTCCTGAGCTAGCATGAACATGTGTAATTCCACTGCAGTTAGTCAAACAGCTCTTTTCTACAGCAACTAAGCATCTGACCCAGTGCTTTTTATATTTTCTTTAGTGTACCTTCCTTTACCTGTCCCACAGGCTATCTTCAAGGTTGACCAGTACTACTATGCCACCACAACCACGCAACACAGCTTGACCCACCACCAGCTGCATCTCCCTTCCATGTGGCGTGCTATATCCTGGCACCTGGGACAAACCAGGGCTTTACACTGGGAACATGAACATGAACATTCCCCAATCACCTTCTTGCCAAGGCAGCACTCTGGAAGTATGACACTGCCTGGTTTTGCTTTCAGATAAAAGGAGACAGCTCGCAGTTTAACAGTGTAACCACCATCAAGCTTGTACCCAACCTGTAGTTCAGATCCCAAAATCCTCCTGCTAGTTTCAGCGTTTGCTCCTGCCTCCGGAGAAAATGACTTGGTTTGCAGGAATCCACTGAACAAGGTCTGTTCAGCCTTTATATGTGTCCAGCTCTGACTGATGGTAATGAGAATTACGCACATCAATGGATGTTCCAATTCTCTAAACAAAATATTGTAATTTTTTTAATTTTCATTTTGCAAAAAATACTTACAAGTTTTTGCAGCTGGGACAGGTATTTTTGCATATTCTCTTTGCTATTCTGTTTCTGCTGAAGCAAATTAAGAAATACCTTCCAAACAAAAACCATCTGAAAAATTACAGTGACTCTGTTTACTTGGTTTTAAACTAAGCAGAGCCAGTTTCCTACTGGTACAGATCATTTTGGAAGCTGTTCCAGATTCTCTCAGAGCTGCTTTCCCAGTAGCTCGGATCAGCTCTTGGAGACTTTTGACACACCTACACCCAACCTGTACACACTCGCTTAAGAGAGTTACACGTACCGGCGCCAAGAAGCAACCTGAACAGGAAATGCTTGGGAACGCTCCTTCTACAGGGAAGGAGTTGGGAAGAGGGAGAGCCATAAGCAACATGGCAAGATAACAGCTTCTGTGCAGGTCTATGTGCATAAAGGTAAAGGTGGAAGAAGAGACAATGCATTGCTGTGCTACTTGTGTGAATCTTTCATAACCAGCATTTTAAAATGGGAAAATGCTGTAATAAGCAGGTTCAAACCTCAAAACTGCTTCAGACCTTTCTCAAATTGATTACCATGCAGGTTGGCATGCCCTCCGGTTTCACAGCAGTGAGGCTATACTCACAACAGAAAATTCAACATGCCCAAGAATGCTCCCAGGGTCTGAGGCCAAGCAGCATGGAAAACCCATCTACTTCAGCAGATCTCAGCATTCAAGCCAGGGTGGCTGCATGCTCCAGAAGGAGCTTCCAGGAACCCTCCAGCCGCATCCCTGCACAAGGTCCAGGGACAGCATCAGTGCCAAAATCACACCAGGAAACACTCCTAGTAGTTTGCTGCTACAGACCATCGCATCCCAGCACCCCACAGCACAGGTGAGCATGTACTTATTCATTAATACAGACATAGCAGAATTTTATTTTTTTAAAGTGGTTTCACCCTTGACCTGAAGCTTCCACATGTGCTCTCAGTACTGATATTATGCTGAGCTGGGACAGGATGGGATTTGTATCACAACATAAATATCAGGGCAATGACTCTGCTGAATAGCAAAGAGCAGCAACTCTCAGGCTGTGCTGTCAGTTGTCCAAATGTTATATCACCTACTAAGGTGTGTCTTAACAACAAGCTCTGTTACAAAGAAATGAATTTGGCCTTTTACGTTAAGGCCCTCCAGTTCTGCAGCATTCTTTTCAGCTGAAGGAAATGCTTCCAGGTCTCCTCATACAGTTCATCCTGACACTGTAACAGGAAAAAATGCCTGCAAATAATCGCTTTGGAGAGCTGTTTGGAGAGCTGGAGTCCTTTATCACTTATATACACTTACTGGGAAATAACTGGCAAAGAAGCAAAGAAATCACTTCTTCTAGAAAAGCCTGCACTTCAGTGATATGGTAAGTGGAAGAACGGCATCCACTTCATTTGTTCTTTTAAGTGTGTTACTGCTGTACACACACCTATTAGCACTCATGTTACAATCCCATAAAATCCACAGGTTTTAAAGATGTGGCCTATGTTTTACCTGGGGAAATGGAGAATGGTTCCTCCTTCTGGATCAGTGAGTGGAAAGCACTGTTATTCTCAAACACGATCCAGGCGCACACAACACACATTCTCCCTCCTGCGCCAAAGCTTCTATCTCATTAAGCAAAGGCAAACTGGCTTGAGGGTTACAACCAACTCATGTTGCAAAGGTTTTTCAAGTCAAAGCAATCAACTCTAGAAGAACTGCAATGGTATCATACATTTTATTCCAAAACTTGTGATTTTTGGTATCTTTTCTCTTGGTCTACTTCCCGACACTGTATGAATATATATTTTGAAACCCTCTATTTTAACTGAAGAGGAAAAGAGCATGTGTTCTTTTGCTGTCACCACTGCCCAGAGAAATATGAAAAATGGCCTCCAGCTCTGAAAGCTCAAAAACCAGAAGACCAAGAGAATTAATCCACGCATGATTACTTTTTAAAAGATCTCACGATTTTTCAAACCCCTCTCTTCTGTTTGTGGGGGATCTGACTCATAACTTTCAGAAACAAACAGGAAATATTGCAGACATCTCCAAGTATTTCCTCTTTCTACCTTCCCACCCACCCCCCTTGTCTTTTACTTGACTTCTGGATGCTTTTATATTCCTTTTGCTACATCAGCAATGAAACAGCACTGCTCTACACTGTCCCCAGTGTGCTAAGGTACACGAGACCTCATTTTGCCCAAACCGAAGGGAAAGGTGCCCTTCCTCCCCTCAATAGGACAAAGAGAGGCTGTCACACAGCCCTCCCCCATGCCAGGTGAGAAAGCAAAGCCCCTCCACCATGCTTAACCCCCACTACAGCCACCACAGCCTACACCCTCACATCAGCAGCCCCTTCCCCTGGCCAGGAAGGGCTGTCAGGGGCAGAAACCGGCTGTCAGGAGGCTGGGTGCTAGATCTGACCTTCCCCAGCACCTCCCCACAGGCAGCAGGACTCAGAGGGGAGAAACAGGATGAAGAAGTGTGACAAGGTAATGTGCCGGGAAAGCTTTTTTACCTCACTCTGTTTATTACAGCGCTTCCTTTCATTGTATACATGGGGAAAAAAAAAAAATCATTTCCCCTTCTCCATTCACCACCAGGCCCCGTCACAACGGCAGGCAAGCGGCCGCTCAGCGCGGGCTGGCAGGAGGCATGGTAGAGGGACGGCCACGGGCTGGGCTACTCTGTGCCCAGAGCAGAGCCCTGGCTGTAACTCACGAGGAACTGCCGGCAGATTTTTTAGCTTGCCCTGCCACAGCAAGCAGTTTTTGATGACCACTGGTGGCCAACATGTGCCCTCAACCAACAGGTGGGTGGGGAAGGGGCAAAATTGGAGATGTGAGAAGGGCACCAGGGCCTTGGGAAGAGGAGAAGCAGGAGGGGGCAGGAGTCCTTTGCCTGCTGGAGTGAGGGGCGGGGGAACAATAGTATGAGCGGTGACAGGAGAAGAGAAAGGGCCTGGTTTGAAGACTATTACAGCTACCACAAGGAACTGGAGCAAGGTGAGAAGGTGGTGGGTGATGGAGTAAGCAGTCATCATTATTTACTCCTGCATGACCCTCCACCAGCGTGGCGGGGACCATGGAGGCATGCAAGATGAATCTACCTGTTTCACTTTTTGGAGATGTCAGCTCTCTCAGGCTTTTTTATTTTCTTAGTGGAAAAAAATAAATAAGTGGGATACATCTTAGCAGCCCTTCCCAGGAAGAACACGTTCGATCTTTCAGGGTACTTTGTGTATTCAATCTCTTTATGTCAGTGTGCAGTCTTAAATGCAATTACAGGCAAGCCTGAGATCCTGAGGCATATATCCACGCCACCCTGCTTCCCATAGTGACTTTGACTGCAGCAGCAAGGCTGCCCTGCTACTGGACAGTTTCCCTGCAAGGGGAACCTGGACACAAAAAAAAGCATACCAAAGTTCACATCTAGTTGCAAGTTAAACAAACTAATTGGTGTACACAACCCCCACTTAAAAAGTCCTGCTAAAGTCAACCTAATATTGTGCAATTATATTCATCAGAATAAAACTGTTCTAACCTTTTCCTTATCACCCCACAACCCTCCTGGACTGCCACCCATTACCACAAGAAGTTAACCCCCCGCCTGGCACATAGAGATTAAAAACCTGCTCACTGCCTTAGCTACGATTCCCTATTCATTTGTGCACAGTAAATAATACAACTCAGCTATAAGCTGATCTGAGAAGATAGTACAGCACCCCACCCAAAAATCAGCTCCATTTTTATCACCTTTCCAGATTTTACTACATAATAAAAAAGCCAATCAACTATCTCTGTGGTGCAGCTTTGTGTATGGTTACACAGTTCTTTCTCCAAGTCAAACAGCACTACATTGTCTGGGATAATCTCATCTACTCACATAAACAATTAGTCTGCTTTATTTTGATTAACACTTCCGTTTAAGAGGACATTGAGATGCTTCAGCCCAAGTGGCAGAAGGTCTGGCCTCCTGCTACAACAGGCATGTTCTTCTCAAGCTTTTACTCTGATTGGAAATCGGAGCTGCCGGTCTTGCCCCAAGTACCTCTCTGAAGCAGAACTCTGTTATTTGACACATGGAAATAAAACAGCATTCATTTAGGTGATGCCTGACACTTTTCTGAGTTACAAGACTCATAGATCACAACATTCAATAAAAGGGCTAAGTTGACCTAAATGCAGGAAAGGGCAAAAGTAAACATTGGGCTATTTCATTCATTTCATGTTACAACCTTTCAGAGCCTGACTGCCTCTAAGCAACAGTCAACTCCATTAGCACAAATCATCTACTAAACTGTTTAAGTATATGAACTCATATTGCTTAGAGAGAGCTAAGAAGCACTCACATAAACTGTTTTGATGGTGAACAGTGATGTGCAACCACTGATAAAAAATAGCTTGCAGAGTAAATGTATTTCCACAGCCTCAGTGGTTTGAAAAATTATTCACCAAGTCAAAAGGCATGATAATCTCTGATACCGGAGTATTCTCACATATAAAGTCTTCCCTCAGTACAGTGCCCTAAATAAGACACCAGAAGTTAACTGCTCTCCTGTGATCCATTAAGATATAAACAGATATTGGTTAAACTTACATGGATAATCTTTCTTAGAAAAATGGAAAGCGGAGACAAGGATCTATGCCACTGCATGTATGTTGCTGCTTGCTACTCTGACAGCTTAAAAGGAGTACAAATTGTTCCTGCACCTCACAATGGGTAGTTCATCTGGTTGGTCCACAGCTTTGTGTTAGCACTTACGTGAGTTGGAAGTGATCTTGATCCTTTCTTGTTTCTTTTTTCTAATCCTCAACCTGAAGGTTTTAGAATATATTTTTGTTTATTTTTACCTTTCAAGTTCAATTTTTTTCCTAGGAAATGAGCACCTGAAATAGTTAATTGCTTGTATATAAAGCTCTGTGCTTATACAAAAGAAAAGTTTGTATCTAACTTGTCATCCTGAAATTAGAAAAAAGTATCACAGCACTTCTACTCACCAAAGTTGTGTGTAAATTCCTGCCAATTAACTTTGTACAGATCTTGTCATAGCCGTGGACAAGACTTTCAACTGGCATTTGGATCAGATTCTCTGCTGACTTACTTTGGCAAGGCAGTGCCCAGAAAACACCTGACCAGCAAGCACTCAATTCACCACATGCAAAGCATAGCACAAATATCCCATTTCTCCTCCCCTCAACACACAGCAGCAAAGGTGGCAGAAGTAAAAAAAGACTTCCCAGTGCCCCCCACCCGGCAATCCCCTCTGGTCAAGGCCCATTTGAAAGCAGTTGCTTCACATTAGGGCCAATAGGAATCAGAAATCCAGACACTCAGAAAGTCATCTGGCCACTCAGGTGCTAGTTTAATGTGGAAACACCAGCCTCCAAAAAGAAAATCCGTCATCTCCAGAAGACAAAGAGCCACTAGCCAGTTAGGGCAGTGTTGAAGTCCGGTCCATCACCCCTCCTTGAAGAGTTCAGAATTTACAAAAAGGATTTAATTTAAATCCATACCATTATAAAGAACTTGTCAGCATCTTTCAGGCAATCCTCAGTCCCTTCACATGCACTGTCTATCCCAAAAGATCCTACCTCCAATCTACGCACTGGGTAGTGGAGGAGTCATCAACCTCCTGAGATAAAACCCTAATCTGGGCAAAGATCAGAGCATCTCCTCTTTCCTGCAAACTATCAGGAAACCAAAGCTTGTTGGCATCCCAAGACTCAAACTCTCTTAATTTTTCAAACTACCCTAGAAGCAGAAACTCTGCATAATAAGATTGACTCTTTAGTGATAACACATAATCACTTGTTATCTGCTGTTTGGGTTGTGTGGACCCCCTACTGCTCAAATTTTCCCTTCAACATCCTCCTACCAACCACACAAACTGCAAGTGCTTTGGCAGAGGCAGTGTCAGTGGTGCAAAATACACCCTGAGGCATGCCACTGCCAGCACAAACTGCTCTTTCAGGATGACAGAGCTCAGTAGGGAGGACAAAATGAGTTTCCTGTTGCTCCACAACTGACACAGTAGATTAAATGCTGGAAACTGGGAACTACCTCAGGCTGCATAGCCCAGAGACCAGGACCAAACACCACACAGAAAGAACTAACAACACACTTCACTGAATGCGTAGGGAAATAATCTTTTCTTCTCTCCTCTCCTCTTCAACTAGACTAAACAACCTACCTCATTTCACTCAGAAGAATTCAGTCCTGTTTTATATGGAGAAGGATCGTGGAAGATATTTAAGGTCCAGTTTACAAAACAGATCTACAGTCCTTCTGGCTGCAAACGTCAGGGAGAAAAAACTGTGTCTGTTTTTTAGCAGAAATAATGTGTGTCTTCATCAATAATTAGGAAACAAGCACTCAGATCTGATCCTTCAAACTACCATCACATAAAAACTTCCTGTTCTTGAGTAAAAACTGACAGAACAGAGAAATTCCAAAACTCATCCACCTAGATACGAATTTAATCTCTTTAGTCCATGCACTTGTCACTACAAGCTAAACTATTATAACACATGTATCTCAAACTATATAAAAAAGGAGGCACAAAGTGCAATTGACTGAATTCTCCTTGATTATGTCTCACTCACATTCAGTCAATCCCTTGACTCCATACACTTTCCTGAAAAAAGGTTGCCACAAGATATTCGTATTACCAAACACAGGCTTGAACGAGCCTTTCCAGTCTAGTGTTTGATCTTCTGCACAGTCCACATCACCCCAAAATTTCTTTATTATGAAGATATTTTCTTTATATTGAAACAAAATAGCTTCTGAAGTATAAATCATATTCTCACCCACTCCTGTTTTAAGTCCCTCAAAGGCAATAGGACAATTTCCTTGAGTCTATAAAATAAGGCAGTTGAAGGTATGAGTCCATAATGACCCTTTCTACCACACCCATCAGACTGTGGGCACACTGAGATAGTGCATCTTTTATGGAAGCCTACAGTCTCAAAGATTTAGTGAAATACTCGGAATTTAAAATTTTCCTTTGATCCATAGATGGCTTCCTCGACTCTTAATCTGAAAAAACCATTTGGCAAAGTCTCTTCTATTTCCAGTGCCCTTTGTTGCTTGACTTCACAGTCGTCAGGCAATTTTGTGAAATAAGTCATGACTATGTCAATGGACAGTCATAACTATCAATTCTCTGGCAGAAAAAAAAAAAAAAACATAAGCTCTTCAGCAACACACTCCATTGATGCCCCCACAAGATACTGCTGCAACTGGGGCTCTCTCTTTTCTCTATCTTGCAAACATCACATTTCCTGCACCATTTTCCACATCCTGCTTACACTTCACCAAATCATACTTTTTTTCAAATCAGCTGTGACTCTTGCAGCCCCCCCAACTTCAGCAGTTTCAAAGCCACAATATGATTTCTGAACGAATATAACCCATGTACTATCCTACGTCCTATGTACTATTTCTAAACTCCAAGCTTGCCTGATGCAACCAGAAAACTTTGATCTTGTCACTCTGAGGGGATGCTACACTTTAAGATGATGACAAGAGCCAATTTTGTCCCCCAAATGCTCTCTTGGGAAAGCTTTTGGCTGCTCTGAAGTCCTTTCCAGGAATATACGTTCTTCAAGTGGCTGATTCAGGAGGTTTTGCAAGTTGTGTGAAGGAAAGAAAAGGTGATCTCTTTTTCAGCAGAATCATTCCTTGAAATAATCCTTTGATCTTCTGCCTAAGGCAATATCTGCAACTTAGCCTTCAGAGAGTTCATTTGGGTGAGGCATGAAGGTCACCCTGCTGCTCCCAGATCTGTGAACGCCTGCAAAAGCACAGCCCTGTTAATTCCTACAACCACACAGCAAGCTGTCCTCAAGATACCTCAGCATAGTCTGGCCCAACTGTGTGCTTTTTTTCTTAAATAAATTATGAAAAAAAATGTCTGAAATTTTAAGCACCAGTAGGAGTTCTCCCCAGATAGTTCAAAAATTTTATCATACTTTGTCATCTCCTAAGCTCCCCTTTGTCTTCTCTTACGCAGGTTTCCACAGTTGGATAACTGCTTATTCTGTTAATCAGAAGTGATCTTCAAGATCATTTCTAAAGTCAAGTCTTTGCTGAGGCTCAAATTCAAAGCAATCCAAAGCCTTCCTCATCTATACTTTGTGGAAAACCACATCAGAACCACAGCAAATATATATTTTGACCATCCCATTCACCCACCTTGCTGTTTGAGGGTAGGTATATTGCCTGCTCATTCTCAAACTTGTCCAGACAGTTTTTAATTGCTGCCCATAAAAGTTTTCACTTTCACCTGCAAATCATCATTCAAAGTGTTCACTAGGAAACCTCTTTGCTTTTACTCCTTCTGATGCACCCCATTATTTTTTTCAGATGGCATTTTTAATCTTGCTTTAATTCTATCTGAAAGACTTACAGTTCTTGTATTAGAAATCATATCAATTATTTCTAGTCTCTCTTGAGACAAGAACACCAGTCACAAATTTCCATTTTGGAAGTTGGATCCATCTCATGATACCAGGTTATCATTAGTCTCAAGCAATGACATCAGTTCTGAAGACTTGAGGGCTGTTTCCACTATAAAGAAAAGTTTGAGATGGTGACAAGTATTTTATTGATCATTTATTCATAAAGAATGTATACATTATTTATAAATTCTTGTTTTCCTGGACACAGGAGAAATCAAACAGCAGAAGTTTCTGTGATTATGGTTTTCAGGAAGAACAGCGCTTAGTAGTACACACTTATTTCTATTTTTCTTGGGTCAACATAGCAATTTTTCTCTGCCCATGACTGAATTTTTTTCCTATGTTCTCTGTACTTCTACTCACTTAAGCCTGCCTAGCTTGCCCTGTCAATGCTGGATTTCTTCATAAGAAGCTTTTTGGGTAACACAGCTCAGCTTTTACTCAGGCTTTACCAAGTGTATGGGCTTTGGGTGGTGACTTCTGTTGCTTCAGCCATCTGGTTGCAGAAAGGAGGAAGGATTTTATCTCACACCTCCATTACAAATGAAGAACAGTAATTATACTTACCAATGCCAATGAGGTTCCACCCAGCATATGAGCATGACAATAATACCAGCAAGTGTTAAACTCTTTTCAGCACATGCTTTTTTCTTGTAATGATAAAGCTCATTCTGCATGTTTGGATATATACTTAAAAACATGTTTGACCCATGGAAACTTTAATAAACTAACTAGTTTTGTCACAGCTGGCATGAGATAAGCTAATATAAAGCAATTTATACAACTTAGCATTGAATGTCTTACTAAATCAACATTTATAAAAAGAGCACTGACTCAGAACTTGAAGACTTTGGTTATATTCCACAATTTGTTAACAACCTCATACAAGTCACTCCTCTGCTTGTGTACCATCCCTTATTACAGTAATTCCCTTTAAACATACTTCAGATCCATGGTTGAAAACTCAAACCAGCACTGTCCCACTTCCAGCTCTACAAGTTAAAATGATTTTATTAAGAGCAGCCTAATCACGGCAGACAGTTTAATCTGCCATAGAAAGGAAGTGGACCAGATGAAACGGTCCCAGGGACCAGGGGTTTGACCCCACCAGCCCAATACACAGTATTGCTTCAAATGAAGTGTTAGAACTTTACAATTAATGGTTTTACTATATCCTGGATATTACAGACTGGGGGAAAAAAATACAGTAATTGGTCCTTACATTCAGTGGCAGAAAAACCTGTTCAACTACAAAAGTTAATGCAGACAGGACTTATTGCCTGCCAGGTCCTGACCTTGTTTTGTTTTTGCAAGAGAAGCCATTGCTAACACAAACTGAGCACACCTCTAACCCAAATCCTGCGGCTGCCCAGGGTCCACAGCAGTGCCCTCTCTGAAGAGCCAGATGCCTGCCTCTGGACAGTTTCATGGTCAAATCCTAACCTACCTATTAGTGCTCCTGAAAATCTAGCAGTGAAGTAGAAATCTTAACTTGAATGTTCTTCAGCAGGTGTTTTTAAAAATTGCCTCATGACATTTGCAGTTTGTAAGTCTAAAAATCTACATCTCAGACCATCTATACAGGAAATAATGTAATGAATATTGGCCGCTATTTTGTTATTTCTGAATAAAATAATATATATTATGTAAGAAACTCACCTACAGCCTGACACAAGTGTATTATTACCTCCTCACCAACAACAAAAACCCCGCAATATCCACTAAATTTTCTGTATGTTTTGTACTTTTACCATTTGAAAGCAAGGATTTTTTTCTGTATTCTAATACTATAAATAATTCTATAACTAATATGTGACAATGACAGCAATTATATGAAAGGATACCTACAAAGATACTTGAAAATCTTATTCAAAATTTGAACTTCTGGTATTCTCTAAAGCATTCAACTTTACTGTTGTTACAGTAATACTAAAATCCAAAATATTTATTACATCAGTTCCTTACTTACGAAACCTGTTCAACCTTAAAGCTTGACTTACTAAGTTATGTCTTCAACCTGAGAAGCATTACAGACATTGCCTTACCTGATTTTTACATCAGCAAACCTGAAGTAAAACCTCACTTTAGAATAATAAAATTCCACAAAGCTCTTCACTCAACCCTGACTTTTCAAGCAATCTGTAAAGAGTCAAGCCCAGCAGGCCCCATTTTTCCAATAGAGAGCAGGAGTAAAGTCTACGGACTGGCACCCTCACAAGTGGCACTTGGCTGAAACTGAGTCTACCTGGGCAAAATGCAATAACATAAGTCGGAAATTGTCCAAGCTATCAAAGTAAATACTACTAACAGGCAGTTAACCTTTCTCACTTGGCACAGTTTGGTTTTGTTTTGTTTTTGTGAAGGAATTTATATTTTTAGATATTTATATTTTAATATATATTTTTATATTTTT
>NW_010140434.1:0-6829 GCF_000699245.1 Pterocles gutturalis | reverse complement strand
TTAAGTGTATACAGCTGGTTAAGAAATTATTGAAGGAAAATGATCAGTAGATCATTGTTAAACTGAGAATGTACTACAAATTCAGGAGCTCCAGGACTGGTCCCTGTTATGAATCACAAACTACATCTGAGTCAACAATGTGATGCTCGTGCAAAGAAAGGAAATCTTCTGAAATGAGGTGCCAGTAATGTCAAGACATCAAGTAAAAGAATTTCATTCTGTTTAGTACTGAAAATTTGTAATGTTGCATTCAGTTTTACCATGCTTCAGGAGAGGTTCGTATTAGTCCAATCAATGGGCAACAAAAAGGAAAAGCACTGTAGAAATCAAATCCATCAGGAAAATCAGTGCATTTGAGTTTGCTTTTTTCCAAGGGAAAAACCTCTATGCTCTGGGTGAACATGATAATCACCTGTCAACATCTGAAACGTTATTGAGATGTGACAGGAAACCACTCCTCTCCAAAGACAAGAAAAAATCAACTTACTTTGCAAAATTTGTGAAACTGCAAGAACAGCAAAAAGCACAGCCAGTTTATGTTTAATATTCAGAAAAACCTCAAAAAAATGGTGAAACACCATGCACCATGTAGAAAACAGACTGCAGACCCTCCTACAGTGAAGGATTAACAAACAAGTCTGGCAAACCTCTGTTAGAGATGTTCTTAGTATGTTTGCTGCTCTTGGAGCACATGGTTGGATTACACGACCTTTGACGTTACTCTCAGTCCTATATTCCTACGAACCCATACTACTATTATTTCGGGAAAGCTTTTAATTCCTTGAGCAGCCTTTTCTCCTAAGTATTCTATGCTTATTTTTCTGCATTGCTCTGTCACTCAATGCAAGCACAGACTGCTCCTCTCCTCGCCTGGACAACTCTGCAACATGATGTGTGGCATGTGAGAAAGGTGACAGGCACTCACTAATGACAACCACAAAGTTTCCAAGTCAGTGACTTGAACCCACCCAAAGAGTTGTGCCAAAACACGAGCTTAGCTCTGCTTTTGCCAGCTCACAAGACCTGTAATTCACTGTCTAAATAATTTCCACATCATTTGAATGAAGACTTGTCTCTTGTTGCATGAAAGGAAATGTACCGCTGTCCTCTGGAAGAACTGTTTGATCATGAACAGCGAGGCCACCAAGACCTGTAATTCACTGTCTAAATAATTCCCACATCATTTGAATGAAGCCTTGTCTCTTGTTGCATAAAAGGAAATGTACTGCTGTCCTCTGGAAGGACTGTTTGATCATGAACAGCGAGGCCATAAAATACCTAGAATAATCTACATTTTCATTCTGATCACGAATATTAAGATTGAGTAAGCTCCTTCAAAGCCTTCATAGAGGTTTTAATTAAAATAAAGCTAGCAATGGTGTTTTTCATTTTGACTATCATAATGAGGGGATCAGTTTGTGGCTGGTTTTACAGCATGAATAGTCATCTTAAGGTCAAGTTTCATCACATATCATTTGCCTGAGTGTCTCACAAATAAAAAGCAGTGAAAATATGAATTTGATCTCCTTCACTCCTTCCTTCTTATTTTTCACCCCAGAAAAAACATAGGACTTTGGCAAATGGTGACAATAAATTACTAGAGGCCTCTGTGAAGTATTAGACAACAAACACAGTACCCATTGTAAATCCTGGAAGGCTTTTGCATTTAAACACCTATTTATCATATGCTAGATTTCAATAAGAAATTTGGCATAGAATTTTATCTTTTAAACCTCAAAGGACATAATAATGACAAAAATAATGTACTTCTTTTGAAAAGTCTTTCTGTGGAGTATTAATAGCACCCTACAATGGCAATATAAGAAATATTCTGTATTTTATTGTTTTTCTTAAACTCTTTGAGCTCAGTAACGCTAGTGAGAGCATTATCACACTTACTTGTTCTCAGATAATAATACAATTTTATTTCAGCTGAAAACTAAAATACTATTTTAACTGAAATCAAATGACTTTTTGACACAATTTGGTCATCTGAGGGTTGTTTTTTTCCTGGATATACATTACATGTAGATTCCAGAACTTCTTTATACCTTATGATCACGATTACTGTTGCTATTTACATACAAAAATAAAATATCCCCATGATTAAACATTGCTGAGACAGAGTAATTTAGGAAAAAAATACATAATAAAGGTGCAATGCTTAAATTGACACTAGACACTGGAAGCAAAATATATTGAGAATTCCATGGCATTGCAGCTACTACATGACTGCTTTTCTTTTTTAAAAAAATTGATGCTTGTAGTCCTAGAATTGATTAAATAATACTAAAAGACATTCAAAGGTTTATTGCTTTTTGAATTATCTTTTTTGCTTTCTCAGTTTCAATGGAGAACAAAGTTTAAGCTTAAACACCAATTTTCAGACCATGAAGCAGAAGAATTTCTTGCTAAACCATTTCTTTCAGCTTGCAATATTTGTAATGCAAGATCTAGCCCAACTCCACTTCATCACTAGCATAGGAAGATTACTTAACTTATTAAAAACCTAAACAGACTCTATATTTTTTATGCAAGATACTCCTAAGATCTTTAAAGGGACCAAAATATTTGAGTTTCTGCAGAACCTGACAGCCTGACCAACTTGAGTCTTTGCAAATCACCTCCTTAATCTCCCCCAGTTTCCAAGCGAAATGGGGATAAGCATAGCCACATCCCCCAGAAGACTGCATATGTACAGATTAGTTAAGTATTATTAAAATTAATCATATTGGGTACATTAAAATTATTTCCAGGTGCCTTTGATGATTTCTGTTTCCTACCTGACGCCACGTTTTCCCACAGTCAGATGTTATGTACATCTCTTCTTTATACTCAACCAGCTGGGAGCCCAGGTTACCTGTCAGGAAACAGGAGAAACACGGGTTGCATCCAGATGAGCAAGAGATTTGATCTAGTCCTGATGTAAGTCAGACTGAGAATCTTCTAGGTCAGAAAAAAAACTAAACTCAGATGATCAACAGGCTTGCTTCATTTCTGGTAGCACCAGATAAAACCTTTTAAAAACATATACATAGAGTTTTAATTTCTGTTTTTACACTGTTAGCTATCTACAGGTGGGAGCAATGAGGCTTAATTCTAATACTGAAACACAGAGGTCAAACCAACATTTTAGTTTTGTCACTGTATGCTGAAAAATTATTAGAAAAGAACAAGTAATTAAGATGTAAGTCTGAAACTCCCATAAACTCAGAAGCCATATGTTAACCTCAAATTCTGTAAAATTATTCATCTTGAATATTATTTTATTATTAAAATAAAAAATGCTTTATCTGTAAGACTTTCTGAAGTGGTAGCAAAATCTAGAATCTGGACAAATATGTAACACTGAAAAAAGGGGGCGGGGGTTTGAAAGAGTGTGTAAATAGAAAAGAATCTAAAGCAGAATTACCTGATTTACCTAAATATTGACCAGGAAGCTACTGAATATTTTGACAAAAAACACTGAGGAGCAGCAGTAATTCAGATTACTGTAAAGCAAACAGAAGCGTTAAAAGAAACTGCGGAAGAAGATCTTAGCAGACGCAATACCAAATACTGAGATCTCCATCTTTTAACACGCAGTATTTCAAACAGTAAGCTATTAAACCATCAGGCCGTTTACAGTATTCTAGGGGAGAAGCAATCACAGCATAATATTCCTTCTAAATGACATCCTCCAGGGGATTTTGACTTAAATATGTGGTTTGCAAGTTTTTACAGTACAAATAAGAGAAAAGTTATCAGATCCTCTTAAACAGAAGAGATGAGGAGAGAAAACATTTGAGATTAAACAACAGTATGAAATTTCCCTTGTGTGTTACATAAATAGCTGGTTTTAACCACCAAACCAGATCTGTTTATGCTGAACGTGCTCATCAGTGCTGAAAGGCTCCTGAGAGGAATGACAGCGCCCACTGCCCAAAATACATGCTCTATTTAGACCATCAAGGTTTTATGTGCTCCACTGTTTAATGGTATAACTCTACATTATTTAACCCTCAATAAAGCCTAAGCAGGATTACGATATTTATGTTGAATTAGGGAATTTATAGGAGTCGTTCATTTCTTTCAATTGCATCTAACAGTTCAAAAGATGCCATTTCCCCTTCTTGGGCTTTCATCTTTCAAACCCACTCCTCGCTCTTCCATTTATCAAATAATTCAGTGCAGACCTATTTGAAAATAAGACCCTATTCCTGTAGGCAGTGAGGACATTTGATAAGGTCAGTACACTACGGATGAAGGTGACATGGACTGAACACATACTTAAGGACCAGGCTCGTATGGAAGAAGTAGATATAAGACCTGTAAGATTAAAAATGTGCCAAAACCAGCTTAGACTCAAAGGGCAGGGATGACCCTTGTGACTGCTATTGGATGTGACAGCAGTTGTGCCTAGCTGGAAGGAAAAAGAAGTGGGTAATTGTGGAGTAAGCAGCCCCTATTTTTCTCCCTGCAAACATCTTCATCTTCAAAAACAGCCCAGCCCTAAGTCAGCACCGATGCTGCAGGGTGCTCACCTGGGAGACATGTGGTCTCACCCTCCCACCGCTCTGCCTGCTGAGTTGGTCCATGAAGCCAGGGCAGCGAGAGCCATCATACGGCTTCACAAAAAGGTTATCATATATACATAAGGCTCTCTAGTGTAAAGAAACAAAGGCTCTAGTGATACCAGCAATCAAAATGAAATGTCCACGACAGAAATGGCAGAAAATTAAAATCACATCATCAGTTTTAAGGACAAAGGACCACACACCTAATACAAGGTTCAAATTTTTTAAAAAATAGATTAAGCTTCTGGTTTTATTCTGTCCAATAGTCCTTTAAAAATTACATCTCTTGCTCACAGTCATGTTGTATTCATTTAGGCAGATCTTCCAGTATAAGAGAAAAAAACAACAAGTAAACATGATTAAGTTGTCAATATTATCTAAGGAGTCAGATCCAAAACGAAAGCACATCTGAATTCAGCTGTATTTTCTCCCCAAATATAAGTTTATTTAATCTATTTGGTTTATGACAATTTTCAATTTATTTTCACTTTGAATCCTAAAAACCCATGTAAGCAAATATCAGGAAACATGATCTGATTTTCCTGCGTCTCACAGATCTTATCAGGAAGCAGGACCAGATCCCACCAGCTTTGTGCAGCAAAGATTAATCTGGTCATTGGAAGGAGGTATGAATGAAAAATCACCTTCTAAGGCTTGTAGGAAGGGAAAGGAGATTTGATTTGCTTTTTTTACAAAACGTATTTATTTTGCTATTCTTACTTTCCTTTGTATAGTTTTCACTGGTGTATGTCTCTGTGAATGGGCACATTCTTGTGCTTCTGCAATTACTCACATAACTTCTTCTTTGGGATAGCTGAAGACAGAAGTTTGTATTTCCTTGTTAGAATCTAAAGCATTGCTGTCAGTCTACACCCTTTGTTGAAGAGATATCTTTAACGAAAGCATTGTTAGTTTTGCTTCCAGATAAATGCTCTTTATTCTACCTCTTTTTACCACTTACTAAAATCTACTTACATGAGTAGGTCTTTATTTTGAGAATTGCTATGGATTTGCACTTTAAAAAGTGCAGTAGTAAATTGTCCTAGCTAACGGAGTATTAGTCTGTAAACTAAACACCATCAACTTGTGCTTCATTAGAAAGTCTTTTATATCCAGCTGATACAGTAATGACTGAAAGCTATTAGCAACAGCTTCGTAATTGCAGCTCTGTAACAAGAAATACATGACTTCTCCTGCTTTAGATTTTACCTTTATTGCTTTTTCTTGGTAAAAGAGCAAAAGGACCTGGTGGACTCAGTTATACTTACAGAGAAATACCATTCTGTCAAAAAACACAACTGATGATGAACTTGGCATGGTGTACTGCTTTGGGGAAAAAAACTTCACTGCTCTTTGACCTCTGAAAGTAGTCCATCCCCAGCTTAAGGGTAAAAAGCCAGAGGTGGTGCATGCAAGGAATTCTGATTGCTGTCGTAATGTTCTGTGCATTAACGAAGGCTGCAATTTCCACTACTTCCAGATTTTTTATAGTTATATTACACAATTTTGCAAACTTTATAAAGTCAAGTCTTGGAGCACATAAGAAAATTCTTTCTGTAAGGGAGGATAAAACTTTCCAATTTAGTTACAGTTTGCTAGGTGGGAACTGCAGACAATGTCTTGCTGAAAAACAGCGTCAGGGGATTCAGAAAGAAAAAGCGGGTGAGGCAGTAAGCAGGAAACCTGCATCACGAATGGAGACAGGGAGGCTCCTGCAAAGCACAGGGGGTTATTTGCAGTGGGAAGCAGCCATGCAGCCAAGTCTCAGGGGTGTCAGGCAGAAAGAAATTTCCACAGGAACACACAGGGGTGTGTGACGAGTTTGTTAAGCCAAGGATATCATTGAAAGCTGTTAGCCTGAAGCAGTGAAACTGGAATAAATCCTTCAAAGAACTTAGCAGACTCACCACAGTTTTATTTGCAAACCTTTCTGTGTAACATCTGTCACATAAGGATTATGAGTCTTCCTTATTTAAAGAGTTACATTGTTTTAACTTTATTTTTTATGTTCTATTAAAAAATAACTTCAAAGATTTGGGACATTCTGTTCTTTTTGAGATTTAAAATAAAGTGCGTAATTTTAGGCTCTACCTACTTTGCAGTGTGTCATGTTACTGGATTAAGCCAGCTAACTAGACAAAGCATATGTAATAGCACCCTATAAACCCCTTTATAACAGTTCCAATTCACATCAAATGAAATGCAAAAAATCCTGACATTAATAACACTACAAGCAACTGCAATCCCCAAAAAGAGTACAGGGATCTTGCCAG
>NW_010140433.1:0-1394 GCF_000699245.1 Pterocles gutturalis | reverse complement strand
TCTAACATTCTGTGATTCTGTGAAATGGGATTTATCCCAGGGCAGTCAAAGAGCTGGATGATGACATCACAGGACCTCTCTCCATTATTTTTCAATCATCCTGGGGATCTGGAGAGGTCCCAGTTGACTGGAAGCTGGCAGATGTTGTCCCAATTTTCAAGAAGGGTAAGAAAGAAGAACCTAATAATTACAGGCCTATCAATCTCATTTCAGTGCCTGGTAAAATTACAGAGAAAGTTATTCTGGGAGTTATTGAAAAATACTTGAGAGACAATACAGTCATTGATCAGCATGGGTTCATGAAGGGAAAGTCCCACTTAACCAACTTAATTTCCTTTTGTGACAAGGTCACCCATCTAGCTGACCAAGGGAAGCCAGTAGATGTGGGTTTTTTTGGATTCTAGCAAAGCTTTTGATACTGTCTCTCATGGAGTCCTTCTGGACAAAATGTCCAGCACACAGAGAGAGAAGTCCATAATATGTCAGGTGGGCAGCTGGCTGATGGGTCAGGCTCAAAGAGTTACAGTAAATGGGGTTAGAGCAGGCTGGCAGTCAGTCAGTCACCAATGGGGTTTCTGGGCTCAGTTTTACAGCCAGTGATCTTCAATGTTTTTATAAATGATATGGATGCAGGAACTGAATGTACGTTAAGTAAGTCTGCTGATGATTCTATACTAGGAAGAGCTGAGGACTCCCTCGAGGGTAGAGAGGCCTTACAGAGAGATCTGGATAGACCAGAGAGCTGGGCAATCACCAACTGTATGAAATTTAACCAGAGCAAGTGTCAGATTCTCCACCTGGGATGGGATAATCCTGGTTATATGCACAAATCAGGGGATGAGAGGATGGAGAGCAGCCCCACAGAAAGAGATCTGGGGGTTTGGCTTGATGGCAAGTTGAATATGAGTCAATAGCATGCCCTGGCAGACAAAAGGGCCAACTGTGTCCTGCGGTGCATCAAGCACAGCGTAGCCAGAAGGTGGAGGGAGGTGATTGCCTCACTCTACACTGCATTGGTGAAGCCCTATCTGAGTACTGTGTGCAGTTTTGGGTGCCTCAATACAAGGACGTCAAACTACTAGAGTGTGTCCAGAGAAGGGCCACTGAAATGGTGAAAGATATCAAGGGCAAGACTTATGAGGAACAGCTGAGGGCACTTGACTCATTCAGCTTGGAGAAGGGAAGGCTGAGGGGGTCACCTCATGGCAGCCTGCAACTTCCTCAAGGCAGACAGCAGAGGGGGAGGTGCTGATCACCTCTCTGGTGACAGTGGTAGAACACAAGGAAATAGAATGTATCAGGGGAAGTTCAGATTGGACATCAGGAAAAGATTCTTCACTGAGAGGGTGGCTGGTCCCCAGAACAGGCTCCTGTCCTGGGTTAAGCTGAGACAG
>NW_010140432.1:19631-44038 GCF_000699245.1 Pterocles gutturalis | reverse complement strand
TATATTATCTTATAAAAAGGGTGAGAATGGGAAAAGTTAATTGCTGAGATAAGAGATGAAATGTTGCTCTTGTGTTTGATCACAGCCTGCCGCTTTCTCAGTTTAGAATTGCTCCTTACTATGCAAAGTGAGTTTTCAAAACCAACAGCTAAACTCCTGCCTTTAAGTGACACAGCTTTACTGGTCATGTGAAAGTGGATGTAAGACATTTTGGAGCTAAATTGTAGATGACTCACTTTTGCACACATCTTTCCCCAGTGTAGTTTTGCTTGTAACAAGCTGTGTGAAAACAAAGGCATCAAAGGAGGAGTATAAACATTGCTTAGGCTGTCAGGGATGATGACAGGAAGGCCAAAGCTCAGTTGAAGCTAAGGAACACAAATAAGGATTCCATCAGCTGAAGGACATTTAGAGAAAATGTTTAGCCTGTTGTTGAATGGGAGGGACAGCCTATTGGTGGGTGAGATGGAATAAGCTGAAGTATTTAACGCTTTTGCTTTAGTCTTCATAGGCAAAGCTTGACCCCAAGATTGTGCATATCAGCACAGCTGAAGGAAGCAGAGTGCCGGCAAACAGTGGAGGAGCAATAGGTTCAAGAACACTTAAAGCTGAAAGCTTTCCATTCTGTGGGATAGGATTCCCTAAGAGATGGTGAAAGAACTGGCTGTGGTAGTGAGGCAGCTGTTCCATCATCTGTGATAAACCATTGCTGTAGAAAAAGGTCACTGATAACTGTGGGAGGAAAAAAAAAAAAGCTAATGCTATGTGTGTCTTCAAGATCAGAAACTGGATCCAGGGAGTTACAGACTGAGCAGCTCAAACTGAGTCTCTGGGAGGATCATGGGACATGACCTCTCAAGAGTCTGTTTCTGGGCATGTGAAAGCCAAGAAGGTAGTCAGGATCAGTGAACAGAGATTTATGAAGGACGATTCACTCTAACCAGTTTGATAGCTATTTTATCACAGAAGATAATATGGATGAGGAAAGAGAGGAGAGCAGGAAAGGCTTTTGTATGGCTTTTGGCACTGTCCCACAGCATTCTTGTTTGGAAGCTGAGGAAGTGTGTCCTGGATGAAAGGAATATTAGATTTGAATGTTACATGGACCATCAGGCTCAAAGGTATAGCGACAGGCTCGGTGTTTGGTGACTGGTGATGTGGAAGGTAAGACAGAATACATCCTTCTCATATTTTTAGAGGAGGTAAAATAAGGAGGAGTGATTGACACACCAAATAGTAGGTAATGAGTCCAGTGGGACCTTTTGGGCCAGCAGAAATCCTATGAAGGCCAAGAAGAAGAATAAAATTCTGTTTCTGGAGTTGACTTATTACATGGTCAATACCAGCTGGGAACAGACTGTCTGAGCGGCAGCCTTGCTGGAAGAGAGCCAGGTACAGCAATGGATGAGAAGTTAAATGGGAGCTAGCAGTGTCCTCTCATCACAGACGGGCAAACTTCACACTGAGCTACATCAGGCCCAATTATAGCCTACAGATTAAGTTCCTTCCCGGTTCTAGAGGGATGTTGAAAAATCTGGGGAGGGTCCAGCAGAGGTAACCAAGATGGTCAGGGACCTAGAGCACAGGGCTTCAAATGAAAGCTTGAGGGAATATTGCACCTTTGATCTTCCCAGCAGCATGGAGTGCTCCCGCAGCAGCGGTCAATGACTACAAGTTTAGGCTTGGGAGTTAGATACAAAATTTGGAAAATACTATTTTTTAGAGGCTTAATGCACCCCTGGAAGCAATCTACTCAAAGGAGAAATCTCCGTCCTTGGAATTTTTTCAATACTTGGTAACACAAAGCTGTGATTGACCTGTTCTAGTGTTGGCTGTAGTCATGCTTACAGGAGGTGGTTGGCTTAGGTGACCTTAAGATCTCTTCCAACCAGCATGTCTGTGATTCTGTGAAATCTCTTCCCTACTACAGAGTGCTGTTGTGTTTGTTAAAAGTACATACATTATGGACAAGAATTGAGTGTAAATTCAGCAGTCACTTCTTTTAAAATCCATCCCAAAATCTGTGTGGATCTAATAGTATTGATAAGATACAATTGACAGTATTGGTTTAAAAAACAAAGAATCAAAAAACCAGAAGGATTGGTAACTTTTATGATAAATATGTACACAAACACTTGCCAGATGGAATGGTTGTAAAGGTTAAGTGCTTTAGTATGCAGTATGAACCAGAGGGAACCAATCTCAACCTATGTCTCTGTTTGTTTTTTGGTTTTTTTTTTTTTTTCCAGAAATCAGTACAGTGGTCTCTGCCTTACATTGTGTTTGGAGCAACTGGTCTTTTGTCTGGGCTCTTAAGTTTATTGTTGCCAGAGACCTTAAACAGCCCTCTGCTAGAAACTATTTCAGACCTGCAGGTATGCTCGTACTGGAGGCTGGGTGATGAAGCCATGTCATTGCAAGCCCTAGATGGCTCACAGGTATATTCATGTTTTGTTCCTAGTACTTTTCTGTTGTGTTTATTTCAGCTGTCAGCTTGAATATGCCACTCTAAATAGATTAGGATAGTGATTCTTGGCCTGTGGAGGATAGGCCCCAAGGAAGATAGTTCAGTATCCTTATCATCACATCTGAAATGTTGTCTGGAAATGCAGGCTGAAACATAGCTGGGTTAATTTGTCCCTTCAAGGCCAAAAAGCTTACAATCTCTGGGGATAAAGGACTGTGTGGTGTCTGAGCCTTTCTCATCTCTAAGATGGATTGCTCCAGCATGCTTCACACAAAGCTGGCCAGTGAAGTTTGAGAAGCCTTAGATATTAAAGAAAACAGAAGCCTGTTTGTGGAGGGCTGTTCTCAAAGACAGCACACTGTACTTCTGCCCTGACCTGCACTGGCTGTTTTGTAATGTCAATTGTTAGGTCTATCCTAGAGGGTCTTTAAATGGGTTTCAGCTAGACTAATCTCTGGTATCTGTGCCACTGTTGATTCTGGGAAATGAGATGTGTTGAAAACATTGGAACTACAAAACTCCCAGCATAGACATACATAAATGTGGCAGAAGGCTGTTTTTCAGTGAGGTTTCCTTTAATGTTATTTTTTCATACACTTTCATATTTTGTCAAACTCCTGGACACCTCTTGAGGTGTGTACATCTTCCAGTTGTGTGGAGGTGTTTTTGCAATGCTGGTCCTCTGTGAATGGAGTGGGATTAGAGAGAAGTAGCTAAAGAGCTGGAAGCGGGTGCTTGAATATGTTTAAATCCTGGTCCCAAAATTTTAAGTATCAATGGACTAATAAAAACTGAATAAGTCATCAAAAGACTTGAAGGGCAACTCATTCCCATTAGGCTCAAATGAGACAGGATCCTTCTAACATCTTTTACTTTCATGTGGTTAATTTTTGGTGAAGCAGTCTGAGATTCACAAGTAGATGTGAACTTATTTTCACAGAAATGAGGAGGCAGAGTAACGGTTCTAGAATGAGAACAGTTGCTTCCTTTCAAAGGCTTCATGTTACCTTGTTTACCAATTTTATCTGTAATAATTCTTGACAGGACAGCACAATTTAGTGACAAAAGCACCCTTGAAGAAAGCTTGAAAGAGGCAGCCCTGTAACAATTAATTTTATACTTTAACTACTTTACATGCACACTGTACAAACATTTTTAACCATACTGGGTAATGTGTTATGGCACCACATTCTTGCTGGCTACCCAAATCCATCGTATACATTTACATCAAGTTTACAACAGCTGTTATTTTGGTAATTACATCGTTGTTACTTCTGAACTGTGCAGATGGCTTGCTAACAAAAAGCAATCCTAGCAAACAGCGCAGGTGTTACAACTTAGAGGAGGTAAAGTCACATTTTTATTTTCCTTTCTAACTAAGTAAGGTCAGTATTACCCTTTGGGGTGACAAGAATTGTCTGGCTGTTGGTATTTGCACAATGTGGTTCACTTATGTCAAGCAGTCTTCTCAGGTTTAAATCTTCCCTGCTTGCACTTCTGCAGGCTTCTTAAAAATCCCAACTTGAACAGGATCCCCAAACAGGAAAAAAAAAAAAAAAAGAATATTCTTCAGGAACACTTTTTCCCAGATGGATTAAAATGATTGAATCCCATTTTAAAAAAGTCATTGGTTCAGGCCTGAAGTAATCCTGTAACTTCAATGAAGTTGTATCTGGAATGTCTGTGACACATAAGGCATTTATTTTAAAGCTCACAAAGGAAGTGCTGATAAAATGGAAAGTTGTTAAACATTAACCCTATTTGACAAGGCCATGGAGAGGTCTTATAAAGCTGCTGTAAGAAAGATGTAGAACTTATTTGGCATACCCTGAATTCCCCCTGTGGAATCCATTGTCCTTTTGTACCACTTTCAGCATAACGTGTTCTGGTTGCCCAGAATGGAGGTTTTGTCCCCGTTAACATACATGAATGTGATATTCAAGTTGGACGGCATCCAGTGATAGCCTGACTTTCCTCAAATAATTTTAGAAATCCAGAAAAAAAGCATAACACGGTTCCCTTTATATCTTCTGACAGCTCTTAGTGCTCAAACTGTTTGAAATTCCTTTGCAGTTAACACACATTGCTGTAGCTGAACTGATCTGAAGACAGATCTAAAGCTACAGATTTTGCTTGCATGCTACTGTCAGTCAGGAGCATGATTTCCATTTCTCTTTTTCACCTTCTCTCTCACCCTTCTTTCTATATGACTAGGCAGCAGAAGTCTTAGGGCGGATGCAAGCATTCTGGAAAAGAAATCCTAAATACTGAAACTAGATGGAGTTTACACTAGCAAGAGAATCTTTTTAACTGGAATAATTTATATCAGTTCCATGGAAAAATGCTACACTGTCCAAATAAAAAATAATTAGCTGTAATAGCTGACTTTGGTATATGATGTAAATTATGTTGTTAAAAGGACTCTGGCTGGAGTAGGTGTGCCTATACTAGAGAGTCTACTTTCTGAACATATGAGGTGGTAATGGCTTTTCCCTTTTTCATAACACCTTTAGTTAGTACTGCAAGGGGATCTTTTTAATTTAAAACTTGCGTAGGAAAATGCTCATGCTACACATGGAGAAGTAATAATTCAGGATGGAGAAGTGTTTACCTAATTAAGTAATCTGTGTGTTCTGAGCCTGTGTTTCTAGTAGCTCACCACGGAATAGGGACCTTAAACTTAAACTAAGAAAGCTGAGTAGATTGTCAGTTCAGAACCATTCTAGCTGGTCTCTTGCCAGCATGTATTCTCTAGTGTAGGAGCCGTGAAAGTCCATCCACTAGAAACCTATCTCTTTTAAAGAAATTTTGAAGAACCGAGGACACAGAAATCTTAACTCACATAATATCTTTTACAAAGTTTTAATACAGTGATTTGACCTGTCTTTTCTTACTTTTTCTCTACGAGCATTCCAACAGAGGTGTAATGGTTCATGCTTATGTTTTTTGAGATTGATTTAGTGGCTTCTGTGCTAACCAATGATTTCATTTTTGTTTCCAGTCTGGAGATAAAGACAGTTGTGCAGGGAGTGGAAGTGAAGATGAGGAGTTTTATGATGCTGATGAAGAGACCCATATGATCAAGTAATGAAAAGAAGAAACACTGGCCTAAAATATGCCTTTTCTTACTTGTCCAGTCAGTCTATCTGTAAGACAAGTACTGGGGACCTTGCCTGTCCATGAATGTAATTGGGCAGGTGCCTGTGTTTTTCCTGACTAGGAGAGGGGTGTGAGTACTGTTCAGCCTAATTACACCACTGATGCTCTCCATACGAGACAGCTGTTCAAGTTCTTGTGGTTCAGGATGACAGTGCATGGACCACATTTGAGTCAGGTGAGATGGCAAGGGTGGGATCATGTATTTCTGAAGCCTACGAAATTATGTAGGCTCAGGCAGATTTGGACAGATCATCAAAACACGCTTGTATTTTTTTTCGAAGGTGGTTGATTTTGATTCAGTATAAATTGATAAACTTGAAAACATCCACTGTTTTTTTTTTTTCTGTAGAGTAAAAGTGGTCACAGAACATGCTCTGTGCTACTCCAGGGGGAACAAATTCCTGAAATTGCATATTAGAATGGCCTCTACATATTGAATAGGAGAGAGGCAACTATGAATATAAGGTTTCTCTCTCTGCACACAGATACCTGTATAGAGTTACAGAGTCTAGCTTGTTAGTAATGAGCTGTGCATTAACTTAGTGATAATAGAAGGCCAGGAGGAAGGACTACAGAAAAGGGCAACCATAAAGCTGGCAGACATAAAGGACATTGCTGATTTTTTTTTTTCCCCTCCTTTTCATCCGCCAAGCATTTTCTTGGGCTGTCTTATGCATATGTTTGCCACATGTTCCTTACATGTCAGCACTGCTGTTTATAGCTTTGCCTACTTTTACCTTGTCCTCGCTTTGCCGTAAATATTGAAGCTCAGCAACTTCTCTGTGCAGTGAAATAATTCTGTAAAGGATATAATTTCATGGGTGGGACATAGGTGAGGTATTTGTCACATACTGTGTGTTAGAATATATAGATCATTTTTGTGGACCTGTGTATTTCTGGAAGAAACTTAACTCTGAAGTGAGAAGAGGAGCTATGGGTTGCTGTTAACATTTGCGGGTTTATTGCCAGGAAGCTGCTAGTATTTAAAATTCTTGTGTGTAGATAAAGTTCTAATTTTAAAAAAAGGGGGGAGGGCAAAAGGGCAAACCTCTTTGAGACAGCATTTGGTTACTTGAAATTGTTTCTTAACCAGGTGCTTGCTTGAGCACTTGCTTACTTGACCCTGTTGAAGAAGACAACTTTCCTTTTACACTGAACTTTCTGTAAGTGCTTCATTAGCAGGATATAGAATCTTGAAATATGAAACATGAACATATGAAATGCTCCAACTACAAAGGTGAGGCCTTACAAGGATTCAGTTTTCTTGATTACATTGTCATCTTCATCCTCTAACCTGTGGCTTTCTATTTATTAAGATTGAATTCCATAAAATGTTTGTTAGTCTTCATGCTCAGAGTTCCTAGTAAAGTGCCACACAATGGCAACAAGTATTTTGTCAGGTTTGACAGCCACTTTTGTAGAGGTTAGACTAAAAAAAACTGGATTAAAAATATATATATATGAAAAAGCTGACTGATGAATATTTTCTGGTTAGATTGGGAAGCCCCTTTGCTTTGAAAGGAAGTGAAAGTAAACAGCATCTGAAGTTTGCAGCTAACTGCTTGAACTTTGCTCACTGGGAACTGCAATGCTGAATGAAGTGCAGCTACCCTGGTTGGTGCAGAGGGCAGCCCAGAGACGGCAGATTCACACATGTGGTACTCCCACTTGGCCTGAACTTGATCCAGGCATTGACTGTGAGCAAAGTTGGGAACTTTGGTCCCTGTGGACAATGTGTCAGTATTGTATCAGTCACAGGTTTTTGCCTGTGTTATGAGCTTCACTAGAAGAATTCAGCCTGCAGTCTTCACTTTGTTTTTTGGCACGGCACTTTTAAACTCAACTAGATATAGTCTTTCTGCCTTATTTGGTGTTTTTGTATGCAAGAAAATCACTCCAAATGAGGTAGTTGGACGTATTTGGAAGGGTTGAGTCTATTTGCTCAAGGAATTTTTTTAGTTTTGCATTAACATTTTGAATTATGGAAAGCTAAAAAAATGACTTTTTGTTGCTGATGGCTTCTAAATAAATAAAACCTGCTTACTTATAATAAAACCTGCAAACAGTGGGAAGCCTGGGGGTATTAACATGCTGCTGAGACTCAACAGGTTTTTTAGATGTTTCCTGCCTCTGTCCCTCTTTGGAGGGTAGGTGGAGTAAGTCACCTGAGAGGCGGAGAGAAACTGCTAACCTTCCTCCCTCCATGGTTTTACTGTCATTAGCTGCTACTGGCAACCCTGGTTATGCCATGGGACACCTCAACATATTTTTAATTAGAACATTAGGATACTGTAATGGTTCAGGTGGAGGAGATCACTCTTTGCTGCATCTGAGCTGGATTTTGTGACAGTCCTCAACTTACAATTAAATATACCTTTCCACTCATGCACTTTTGTATCAGAAGTATAGAAATGTAAAATTTTAAAAACAAGACTGAATAAAACAACAACAATCTTTTTCTATAAAAGTTGCTGCTCTTTTTTTAACTTTAAATCTGTCCCATGTTTGCAGCTTTTGAAATTTTAAAGGTCAGCATCCTTTTTGGGTCAACCATAGGAACTCTGTTGTTACTTTCTCTGGACAGTTAATTCAGAAGTTTTATAGGAGAGAATCCCTCCAGGAGGAGCTCAGCAATGTAGTGTTGGGCGTCTTACAATTACTTGCTCTCCCCTTTTGTGTTGTGAAGTCCAAATCTGTTAGATACATCTAGTTTTTCTCTGAGGGATTTGTTTCCTAAGAACTGACTTTCTGGTGCAGAAACATGTGGGATCACTTTTTTCTTACCTATAGAGTGTAATGCTTTATAATATTGTGATACTTGTGCTATATGTAGCATTCACTGGGGAGAGATGCTGCACAGTATATTGTAGCCTATGCGGTTTGCATTTTCTGCATCTAGATGGAGCATTATTCCTAAGCGGAAGTTCTTCAGATGGGCAGTGCCTGCTGTTATAGGTCTCACAACCATGTTACTTGAAAGGTCAAGTCAGAAGGTCAGAAAGAACTTGAGACTTTGGAATTATATGTAAGCAGTCTGCATAGGCACAACTAATAAATCTCAGCGTTCGGGCAGTAAGTTTGCCCTGGGAAGCTACTGGAGGCCAGTGCTGATACAGCACTAGGTATATCCCAGTTCGTGGCATATTATAGTGCTTAGAGTCCGAGACCCAATATGCTTGCTATAGTTGAGAGAAGTATGACAGCCTTATCCCACATTTTTTGCTAGAGTAGCTTTGAATGCCAAATAGCCTGCACTGCTAACTAGTTTTTGTGTTGCGCAGGCACTAGGATACCTACCCCAAGATGGGAATTCCTTCCCTGGATTCCTTGCTTTTGTAGCTGTCTTTTTTTTTTTTTTCAGCCGGCTCACTTAGTGGAGTTAGGCTCTCCTGTGGTGCTGATTAGCCAGATCTTAATACTGTCTCGGGTGAAGTATGTTTGAGATTCTGCTATCTGAAGACCTTGAAAGTGATACTTGAATACAGGTAGGAGTGAAGGAGAGTGACAGGTCATGTGAGACAGCATAGAGGAGAATTAGCTAGAGGGAGTCAAAAGAATAGAGGATTCAACATGGAAAACACAAGATAGTAGCCACTGGATGGCAATACACTTCTTGCTGTTCATGTTGACTTGAAGCGCGTCCTTTCAGAACTAGCATTGGTTTCACAATGTCCTGTTAGGGACACCAGTTTCAGCATTTCCTTTTTAATGTCAACTTTGTTCAGCACTACTCCTTCAGTGATGAAACATTTCTTTAGACTGATATAAAACGTGGCATGCTTCAGTTTTCTTTTGGACTCAGCTTTTCTATGAAATGGCATGTCATTAAAATTATTAAAACTTGTAAAGCCCTCTTATGGAGAGCGCTGAATAATTGGTCACTGCTTAATTTCCCAGCTTCCCTATAGAAAGTTTAGAATTATTTGATGAATTTTTGTCACACAACTTCTTGTGAAATGATACTTTATCCTTCTTAGAAGGATTTCACTACCTGGCTGGTTGATAGACTGAAAATAATTTAATAGGGAAGTGATTTGAAGTTTATTTTTTAAACTCCCTCCCCTGAAAACAAAGCTAGTGTTCTCTTTTTAGGGATTGGGAAATGCTGTTCAGAGATGCCAACACACCAGAAATGTAGAAGCTCTGTGTTAAAGGCAGGCTGCAGGTGACTCCAGTGTTCAGGTCAGCATGCAGAGTGAAGAACTTGTCCACACCTCTCCAGAGACACCTAATTAACATGGAACAGGTTGTAGCTGGTTGCCACCTTTGTTACAGTCAAGGCTTTAAGGATTGCAGCCACGTCCTCATCTGCTCACAGTGCACAATCCATGACAGGGTTTCTAGACTGCCTGGATGTACTGAGGTTAACAGAATATCCTTTGCAGAACCATGGGAAATGCAGTTGAGCTGTACACTTTCCAGTCTATTTCACCTAAGCATATAAAAGCAGTTTGCAAGAGAATGTTTTTGTTGTACTGAGGAAGAGAAAGTGAAGAATAAACTTGCTTTCTGTGAGTGTGTTAATGGAAACATTTGAGCTAAAACTCCTGTTCCTGAGTCTTCTGCATAGTCACCAAATGCAGATTTTGTTAGTATCATTTTGTTTTAGCTGAAGGATGGTGTGCCATGTATACCTTTTCACACCCTGTTAGAATTTCTTTGATCATGCTCTTTGACACAACTGCATCTAGGCATCTGTGCACGCAAATTGTGAGCCTTGCAGTAAATATGCCAGAAAAGCCCAAGAGCAGTGCTGTCTTTTGATGGTGGAAGTTAGTCTGGCCTGACACACTTAAGGCCTGTGTCAGAAATGTCTATATTCAGCTGTTTACCAAACAGGACACTTAGCTTTAGCTGCATTTTGAGTCTCACTGCTTGTATCTTACTAAAGGTGTATTAAGTGTAAGAAAGATACCTACATAAGAGAACCTCTGTAACAGATCTAAATGTAGAGTTGGAGGGTGAACAAATTTACAGAATTTTTCCATGCTATGTATTTTTAATGCCTTGTCCTGTCTATTGTAGCCTTCAGATTTTCCAGGTGCTACTGTTGAAGTCTAATAGAGCTGAGTAAAACTTTCACCCTGACAGTCTGAATTTACTGAACTTTTTCATCTTATTTTTGGTACTACTGGCTGTTTCTGTCATTCTGAAAAGAAGCTCCTGTATTGCCTAATAGGGAGCAGATTGTTCTAATTTGAAGTGCCTGTTTTCTAAAAGTTGTCTTTTAATTTCCTCAGCCAACTTGATATGGGACTGTGTGTAAAGTAATATCATAGAGTTGGATTATATAAGTGCCAAAGACAGTTATTGCTGGAAAGCAATGATCCAAAACTAGTTCTAGCTGCATTCATTTGGAATTCTTCCATGCAACCTGCTAAAACTGGTATTTACAAGCATCTCTGGAGCTTTAGGGGACAGAGAGTTAGTTACCTTTGTTTGCTCGTCTTTCATTGCTCAGTTCAGTTAAGTAGCTTTTGTTTCTGAGAAACCGAAGAAATTAAATGAAGGATTTAAGACAAAGTGGAGGTTTTGTAGAACAAGCAGAATTTATGCCATGTAGCCATTACGGAGAAATCTGCAGAGCCTGTTTGCTTCTGAGTTACAAATGTCAAAGCTCACTCCTAAGACTGATAAAACCTGGTTAAAAACTGCACACTGGAATTTAGTTCATTCATCAGCCTTGCAGATTAGCATTGCTAATAACAGCTTGCCTGGAGCTTCATAGGATCTAGCAGATTTCTGTAAAAAGCACAGTCTGTTTGAGGCATTGCTAAATAATAATGTCCAGAGTTTAAATCCCTGTTACAAATAAAATTCACTGCAGTTCAGCCCTATCATGGCTACTTGTTTGCCAGTAAATAGGCAGGTGGCTGAAAGGTTGTGGAGCAAGGGCTGGCTGCCCCCAGAAGAGGGTTTTAAAAGAAATTACCTTTCCCCACTATATATGCAGAATGAAGTGGGACCACAGGGTGTCAGGGTCCTCTCCTATACAGCAAGCTTATAGAATGGAGTATGTTTAAGTAAGTACTTGCCCATCCTCATTTACAAAAGATTTGTAGAGGAAACCGGTCTGTAGTGTGCATTTTACTGCTTCCCACCAACACATCTGAGGTGCTCATATTATATCTACTTTATCAGGACGCAGGCAAAAAGTACAGCAGTAAGAAAACCTTTGCCAATATTGAAAGTTTTATTTACTTGATGTCCCATGAGATGTATCTGTGTTCAAACAAAATGTTTTTAAATGATGGAAACTTGATTGGGAGACAGGCATTTCTGATGTTAGTTTGTATAAAAAAAAAGTCAGTGTTGCAGATACTGATGAAAATTGTTACAGAGCAGACAACTGCTGGGTGATTTGTGACAAAAGAATTTATTGTGGTTGCTGTGATTTCAAGTATGCCTCTAAAAGACTGGTTTTGAGTCTTTGTTCCTTGTCACTACCTAAAGTCTAACCCAAATTTTATTTTGTTCTTGTTAAAATTTGAGTAAGTCATGTAGAAGTTGGAAATATGTTTTTTTATACAGATGCTTTAATTGCACTACCTTTCCTTTCTAAATCTAGTAATACTTCGATTTTTTTAAGCTACCTCTTTATGTTCAGCTTTTTTTGTCAATTGTCTATTTAATTGGTTTTTAGGAAACTTGAAAATATTTTTTTTATTTATGTAGGAATCGATGACTTAATACAAGTCATCCTTCTGTTTAAATTTTTTCTTAAACGCCTTTTAAATTTAGTTAAAAGACTTAAGCTTTTGAAGGAGCAGAATAGTTACACACGTAAAACATGGGTTCTCCTGTGTGTACTGTTTACTTTTAAAAGGACCAGAAAGCCCTTGATTTTATACTGACCTGAGTTGAAGACATGACTTTTCAGGGGCAATAAAGTTTTGAGTTGGAGTTTTAAACAATTTAATTTATTGCCAGTAAAAGAGCTTTTAGTTACTAGTTTTGGTATTGAAAGAAAAAATAAATAAAACACTTAAGGAAAACACTGCTGCTCTCTTCTGGACACTGCTCTTCCAGCTCTTCCCCCATTGCCATCCCCCAGTTGGCCTCCAGTTCCTTGGCTGGATGTTACGCTTAGTCACTTCAGCAAAGCATCAGGCAAGCACAGGAGATTGAGATCAGTCAGTTGTGCTTGCTGTTCTTTCACTGCTCCTTGTTTCTTACTCAACTGCTCTTGTGTGGGTTTCTTCACTGGCTGCAGTCCCTTTAGAGTTGTAACTCCTCCTGAGTCTACTCTCAGCCTCTGCTCTGGCCGTGATTTTCTTTTGGCGTTTCTCCTGCTCAGCTGTGTCTCCTTTCTGCTCCTCTTGTGCTGGCATGGTCTTACCCTTTTTTCCTCCTACTTTCATAGCAGTCATCTCTTTTTCTTGGCATTTACTGCCCTTTTTAAACATGCTTTACAGAAGTGCCAGAAACTCCTCTGGCAGTGGAGTGCAGTGGGTCAGTAACCACTGTGCCCAGGAGGCAGTGGGCACTAACTGAAACGCAGGAGGATCTGGACATAGGGAAGCACTTCTTTACTGTCAGAGTAACTGAGCACTGGCACAGGCTGCCTGAAGAGGTTGTGGAGTCTCCATGTGTGGAGATATTCAGAAGCTCTCTGGATATGATTATGCAGTCTGCTTTAGTAGGTAGCCCTGCCTGAGCAGGGGGATTGGATGACTCCAGAGGTCCCTTCCAACCTCAACCATCCTGTGATTTCTCTGCTGTCTGTTGCTGAGCTGCTGGGACCAGCACAGGACAGTGCCTGGTCTCTTCCTACACAAGACACCCTGCAGTCCCTCACTACCGAAACCCTGACAGTTATGCTGAATACATGACTGTACAGGGTTTTCTTGCAAATCAAATCCTTACAGTTTGGGTTGACAGTTTTTGTGAGCAGTAGTTGGTACTCTGTTCCCTTTCTGTGCTACTGTTGTCTTAGGTCAAGGAAATGAAACTCCTAAGGATATAATCAGACATTTATAGCCAAGTTCTGTGTCTGGTTACATTTGCATCCCTGCTGATTTCAGAAGACAGAACTTAGATCTACACTTGACCAGAGGAGCAGCCAGAGGGGTAAATGACTTTCTTTCTGCTCAAACCTTCATCATCATTAAAACAAATCTTTCTGTAGTCTTTATATTCTGTAGACTTTGTATTGTTTCTTCATGCCAGTTTAATTTTGAACCAACAATCGTAAGGCCATGCCAGTTGAGAGTTGAGTAACAGGAAAGTGGGAATGGGGGGGAATAGATTCACTGTTTCAAACAAAAATCGAGTTGTATGTAGTTGGTGTGTGTATTTTTCAATATTTAGTTTGGATTACTTGAATGCTAAGTGTTATGAGCCTTCCCACATTAAAATGAGGATTGATACCTTTCAGAAGTACTATATCTTCTTTACCTGTATTAGTGTGCTTCTGTTAACCCCAAGCTGTACTGTTGACTACTCTGGTTTTAGAATACTTGATCTGAGAATTCACAACTAAAGACAGTGTAAGCTTTTCCACAATAGACCTTTTGTGGTGGTATATTCCTATGTTCTGTGAACAGCTGTTGGATCCATCTTTTTTTTAAGATGTTCTTTGCCATAGGTGAGGGGCCATAACAAATGCTGAAATATTCAGAATAATTGCACTTACCTATTCTCTTTTCTTAATGTATTTCCTATGCATACTGCCTTACCTGTATGTACTGTACTTCACTGGAGGTACAAAATGTAAATATCAGGTTCTTAACTTGTAAAATGTAAATGGGTTTTAAAAATAATTCTGTAATACTACATATTTTCCAGTGATATCTGTCTTCTGTGATAGAGAGGGTGATGGTGGTAAGCCCAGGTGAATTTAGTCAAAGTTAATATTGGTGGTCTTTACATTCTCACTTAACTTCTGAATGATTTTGAGCGTTTGAAACACATTTTTTTCTTTTAAGATTTTAGTAGAGGCTAACCTATGTTGATAAGCCAACTTTTAGGTGATTTATAACAGCTCTGATACTGTCTCTGACTCATACAGTTCATGTAATGTCTTTGCAACTTATTTTGTGCCTTTTCTTCCCCTGACACAGTGTCTTTCAATAAAAACAAGCTCTTTTGCAACACTGCAAACCTATTTTGTTGTGCTGACTTTTACTTGCCTGACCTCTTTGTTTCATCTTCTGGAGGGGGCTGAAGCTCTCAGAATAGAATAGATATTTATAACGGACTCTGCAGAAGAAAATTGACAAGGTGGAAAGCAGGTCATTTTGGAATGGCAGTGCTAACAAAGCGCCTGGGAAACTAGGACTGTCAGTACTAATCAATATATTCCACCATATCTATCACAAATCATTTCTAACAAAAACTGGCACCAGTGGAATGTAAGAATCAATTTACTACTGGCCTCAGTTGTGCTGATTGATGTTGAAAGACTGGAAACACTTTGGGGGGTTTAGCATAGCAAAATGTCTGTGGTGGTGTGACTAACATTTGTGCTGGGGGAGTGTCCGCCAACACTGGTTAGCACTTAACATCCCTTCTTTAAAGTGCCATGCAAATGCACAAAAACATAGTCCCCATCCTCAGGGCTTCTGCCTAAACATCTTGGCAGGGAATGGCAGAATTTGGACATTCGTCTTTGTTATCTGGAAATCAGGTGATAAATAGCTTCTCTGCATTTCCTGTCCTCCATCCAGTGACAAAAGAAAATATTGTCTGAATCTGAAAAAAAGTTACTGTGGGAAACAGGGATCAGTGCTCTATTTTAAACTGCTGGGTACCAGAGCTTTCACATCTCTGTGCCTACTTGAAAAAAAAATTTAATGATTTTCCTTGAATAGCTAGTCCCTTGAGCAAATGCCAAAGCACTTAATCTGTCAGTATTTTAAAGTGTACATACTAAATAAGACAGGTGGTCTACATAATATAATATTCAAGACCTTGTGTTATGTTGCATTTTACTCTTCCTGAATATGGAGCTAAGAACAGTAATCCAGGCAGACTCCCTATTCACACTTCCTGGGCACAGACCACTGCAAAAGTCATCCTTTGCTCTTGTGTTGCTTACTGTGAAAGAAAAATGCAACCATCTTAAGTATCTTTTCTGATTAACCTGTCATATGCTTTCTAGAATCTCTTGAAGCTTTAAACAAGGTATTTTGAAGTTTTTTGAACTCCAGGTTTTTTCATCAGCAGCCATTCTGGAATGAGTAATTGGAATATAAGAAGTAATACCAGCATCCAAAATCACCTGTATTGTGCATCCCTTGATATGAAGTTACCAGACAAAGGCTGTCTTCTGTTATTATTTCCGATTCTTGTGAGCCTTACTTCTGGTACTTGAGATACTCTTGATTTTACTTTAGTTTTTCGCTTTTGCTGTTGCACCATGGAGGTGATGATTGAAGGGCCTTTTTTTCAGATGTGTCTGTTTATATGCTCAGCACAGTTCCACCCATAGCCATTCAAATTTGTTGTTCTTCCCTCTCTCATGTGCTTCAACTACATACTGCAGGGAACTACTGGCCTGAAGGACTTGTTTGGTTGTCATCTACCTGAGGATAAGGAGTGCTGCTGTGAGCAGCCACTGGGTATGGCAGATCATACTCCCATACCCAAAGGCTGTTTTACATTGATGCACCCTTCTATGCACCTTTTATTTTGAAACTGCGTTTACCTTGGGCTGCTCTTAAATGCAGCTTTGCTTGCCTATGCTTTGTCTGCAAACTGGCTGTATCTTACTGTAACTAGAGCCTGTTTGATTACCAGCCTGTTGCATTGTGCTCTTTGTTGAGCCAAGATACAGAAAAATAAGGTGAGACCAAGAATGGGGGAAGGGGCCACAGATTATATATGGGAAGGACTGTGATTCACATGGCTGTGAGGGTTTCTTTTATTAGGAGTAGTAGTATTAGTATTATTTTAGTCAGTGTAGGTCTAAATTTTGCTTTGTTGTAATTTTTCTGCTGTCAGTAATTTTTTCACCCTGACAAGAGGAAGACGCCTCTGGAAGTCCTCAAATGGGAGTGCCATCCCTTGAAAGCAGGGACATTTTGAGAAATGTGCTTGTCCCTTACCAATAACAGCCAGTACTGGTGTTGAGATGGCAGTAGTAACCATTGCCTACCAGCTGCCAAGCAGCTGACAGGCAAAATTACTTGGTTCTTCCAAACTGCAGCAGGCTCAGATTTAGCTAAAGTTACTTTACTTTTACTAGACTCAGACGTTTTCTAATCAGTGTGCTTCTGAGCAACACTCAGCTCTGCTTTTTCCAGCATTGCCATCCTGTATCTTGTTGGTTACACAGAGACAAGTCAAATACTTGCAGTCAAATTCTCTCTGTCATGGTGAATAACGGTCTCTAATCCTGATCGATTACTTAAGAGCACCTTCAATGAACAATCCTTGCTGCAGAGAGGAGTGGGGAAACCTCAGCTTCTTACTGGTCAAACTTGCTAACAGCAGGTAATATAATGTCTTACTTGGAAAAGTGGTTCATGGATTACTTATTCCTGCCATTTCTTTTTCTAGTAAAGATGACAAAGATGCCACTGGTCAGATTTATCTCTGTCTTGGGGAGGGAGGAGATAATATGCACTAGAAAAACTGTAGCTTTCCTTTGATCTCATTTTCCCTTCTGCACTTTTGCCACTGTGAAAGGTAGCTAAAATACTACAATCCTGCAACCTGTTCTGCAGCTGTAAGTGGGCAATTTTGTCTGTTTCTCTGTATGTTGTATAATCCTTGCAGTAGCCTGGCAAAATTACAGTGGGGAATGTCATGAGGACTCCTTAAAAGGAAGGCTGACTGATCCATGCAGGTGGGTGTTGTTCCTCTGGGGGGATGAGAATCAGAAGGGTAAAAGAAAACTTGTGAGTTGAGATAGAGACAACTTAATGGGTAAAGCAGAAGCCAGGCATACAAGCAAAGTAAAACAAGGAATTCATTCACTGCTTTCTATCAGCAGGTGTTCAGCCATCTCCAGGAAAGCAGGGCTCCATCAAGCTTAACAGTTACTTGGGAAGACAAACGCCATAAATCTGAATGTTCCCCTCTTCCTTCTTACTCCAGCTTCATGTGCTGAGCATATGGTCTGGAATATCCCTTTGGTCAGTTGGGGTCAGCTGTCCCACTGTGTCCCCTCCCAGCTTCTTGCATACCCCCAGCCTACTTGCTGGTGGAGTGGTATGAGAAGCAGAAAAAGCCTTGGATGTGTATAAGCACTGCTCAGCAGAAACTAAAACATCCCTGTGTTATCAACACTGTTTTGAACATAAATCCAAAACATAGCCCCATACTACTGTGAAGAAAATGAACTCATAACCCAGTCAAAACCAGCACAATGGGATTACTTGGAAGTTCGCACATTCAGAAACAATTAGAAATCTAGCTCAGCTTTATTTTGATTCAGCTATGGTTTGAGCCATGGACCAGATCCCTCAGCTGGAGTGCTCTAATGTGGAGGTTTGGGGTTTTTTGTTTTGTTTTGGTTTTTTTTAAGGTGGTTGTTAGCTCTCAGATGCTGCATCTTGCAGTATGAGACTCCTGATCCCTAACCTGTCTTCCAGTTGCTCTGCTTACCAGCCCTGCTGTTGCTAACGTCATAATGGAGCTGTTGTGCGGGTGTGCCCAACATAAGCAGAGAAACAGGCATAAGCAGCATGCAGGCGCTTTGTGCAAGTGAAAACTGCTCATAAAGGAAGTTGTTCAGTGTAGGGTAATTCCTCTCTTGATCAACTGCTGCTTCTTCCGAGACCTCCTGCAAAGCTTTGTCACCTCCCAACACTATTAGTAGCACTTGGATTTGGTAGAAATCCTCTACCTGATTTTGAATGGTGGGTGCACCAAATAGTAGAGACTACCTCTGTCCAAGTCCTAGCAATTGACTGACAGTTTCTACCTCTTCCCAAAATATGAGGTGCTATCTTCCCAACTCTGTGCTCAAGTGAAAGTAGAAGCTGTTCGAGGAAGTATTCTGTTTGCAGTTGCATCAAGGAGCCACACGTGCGTCAGTACAGAGCTCCCTTGTGTGACAGGAGGGCAGTGGGGCTCCATCCCTCAGTACTGCCCCTTGTGAAGATCTGCCCTGCCAGCTTCAGGCTCCATTCGTTTTTTTTATAGTGCTGGTTTCCGTGCAGCCACCCTTGTTTTTCTGTAATAGTGTACTTCATATACTTGGGTTTTTTCCTCCAATTTTAAACCTGCATCAAGGCAGCTTGCCAGTTGTGTTGCATATACTGACCCACGGATATATTTGCAGTGGCTACTAAATACACCCACCCTGTTGTATGTTATTAAACATAAGTGGGAGTCTTGCGCTTGTCCAAACTGTATTCTGTTTGGGTCAAGCTCTCTTTCTGGTTTCCTTGATGCTCGCTTTGAAATGTTTGATTAATACCTTGTTAAAGGAAGTGGAAAAAGTCTTCTCAAGCTTCTTCAAGCCCTGCCAACATACACACTACCAATGCGGTGACAGAATCTGTGAGTACTACAGCTAAAATTGGCACCAACTCTGGGTAAGTTGCTTTTTCTCACCAAAGTTTGTTGTTTTCTTGAACCCTCCACCCCCACTATGATCTATAAAATGGAGCCCGTATGATTTCACCAGATCACGGGTTATGTTCAATTAGTGTTTATAATGATGATGCTGGACAGGGTGCATCTCTGTTGAAGCTGCAATGAAGATGTCATAGAAAAACTGAGAATTTCTAGGAAACTAATTTTTAATGCTTTGATCCTTGCAGGGTGTATGAGGAGAGTGAACTTTTGGGATGGCTTAGCTTTCGGAAACAGTATGCACAAGGGTAGCAGAAAGCAGTGCTTGGACAGCGGCTTTTTCTCAGGGATATTGGGCTGTTTGAATTTAGGGTCCGTTATCTTCTCTAAATTTTTGAATTACAGCTGTAGCCGTATTTGATCTTTTTCCCTGCTAGCCTTCAGTTTGTTAAGAGAGGAGTGAATGGAGCAGAATTTCACTTAGGTGAGATCCTTATTGTCCCTGGTAGCATGAACTGAATAACCCTGCACTCCTATGAATACTGTTCCGCTTCTTCCTGACCGACCCAAACTCAGCATGGTGGTGCACTAGCCTGGCCAAGCAACTTGTTCTGCACATTCCCAGTGTTTTTATTCTGGGATTGTTTCTCCTCCCCCCTTCCTTCTTTCAGTGCCCTGAATCTGCATTTAACTAGTTCTAGCCCTAAATATGTACCCTGTGTCCTATCGCTGCCTGGAGCAGATGCTCTGCAAATGATTGACCCTCTGCCTTTGGCAGTTTGGCTTTGACTGCACAAAACAGCCAATAAAGTAGAAAGGGCTGGGCAGCTGATTACAGGGACTAGCTTGAAGCTGTATAGTTTTATGGTCTAAGATAGAGAAGGAAGTGTTTGCTTGAAGAATTCAATTGCATTCCTTCTCTTTTCTCCTGCTGCCTGCTCTTGATGATGACAAGTTTTCAGAAGTTGCCAACTAAAAGAATAGTGTATGTATTTGCCAGACACAGCTTGGCCTGGAGGCTGTTAGCTCATTTTCCAGTGACTAAAGCTGGAGTGTATAGCACTGCAGGTCATGATCTGATCTGTCTAGAAATTCTCTGAAAAGACTTGACTGAAGCCTCTATTGAGATTCTCTGTCAGACAAGGCTGGTTCTCACTATAGTTTGTCTGCTGAATCTCTTGATCTGCTTTGTGGTACATATATCATACTTCTAATAAAGAGCATCTTTTTTTCTTGCTTCTGCTGGTGCTCTTATTCTTGTCTGTAGTGTAATTGCTCCCTCATAGCAACTATTTCCCTCCAGGGCCCTCACACTATAGAGTCTCTTAATGAGTCTCTCCTCCCCTCCTTTCTTCCCACCCAAAACATGCAGCTGCCAGGCCCCTTCCTGTGCTTTTCTCAAACCACTCCTACAGATACTAACAAATTCTTTCTTTATCCCATTTGTTTTTTCAGCTTCTCCTTTCCATTCTCTCCTCAATGCTCTGTTAGCCTCGGAACACAGCACAGCATCCACGTTGACGTATCACCTGTTGGGTGTAAGTTTGGTATCTGTTACCTGTGTGCGTGAGATGACACAAGCTGGGAGGTTTGATCAGACAGCTTTTACAGTAGATTGTCCATACCACTAACCAAGATCATACAAAGCCACAGCTGCTTTAATGTGGTTCAAGCTCTTGCTGAATGTGGTTGTCCAGCCCTCTTCACTTTGTTTTGTTTGCTTTTGGTTTTTTTAAATCTCACTCCCCTCCCATATAAATGTTATTTCCCAGCACTCAGAAGTAGCTCCCAAGGACCAGGCTCTTTGGGTCTGGAGACCCTTCTCAGCTGCTTGCTAAAGCTGACCTGTTTGTTCTCCAGTAATTATATTTTCATCAAGAGAAAGCAATAGATCTTATGGGTCCATAGCTGTCATTGGCCTGTGAGATATGAGACCTAGTTTCTAGTTCTGCTTCTAGTGAACACTTGTATATTTTTTTACTGGTTGGTCACTGGATGAAGCGCATAAACAGGGATGCCAGTCTGAGTCTGCTCTCTCCCAAGTGAGTTTGTATTGGAGTGACTATTCTCACTTAGCACTGGTGATCTGTTCTATTTGCTTCAAACTCACATAGACTCAAGCAGTAAGTTCTGAATCTGATCCATTTGGATACAACAGCAAAGTATAAAAATAATACAAGCTAACACTGTTTGTGCTCTGGAGGGTGGCCATGGGAAAAAAACCAGCTTCTGGAAATACTATGGTCCAGTCCGATTCAGATTCAGCCCCTCGTATAGACAGAGTATCATTGCAAGTGTGCTCCTTGTTTTGGCTCTCGTAAATCTCCATTGTGGTCTGTCTGTCCCAGACTTATCGTGCCTCTCGATTTAAGGTCTTTTTCTTGACAGCTGAAAATAATCAGTTTACTGGGAGCCAGGCAAACCTACTCTGAGCTCAGAAATGAGCCGGCTTTTTCTCACCTGCCAAGACTTCCAGTGCTAAATGTTTCTCCAGCTGCATTGTGATCTGCCAAACATCATGTTTTCTCCAGATGCTGTTCTAACCATGTGTTTAAATCAGTGAGAGCTCCTTGGTATTGAGTGTTTCCTTTTTGGCATTCAGGCTGTTCACCTAGGCATATAAATAAAAGTGCTGGAAGGCTCCTGTTTTTATGAATGTTGGCTACAGGTCGTTTTTCAAGATGGGGGGACATCCTGATTGAAACAACAGGTCAGTGGTTGTAGTTTAGTGATGGATAAAACATAGTGATAGAGGAAAAATGTCCTTTGCAGATGCTTGGAAATAGTCTAATGAAATATTTTGTGTTTAAATAATGATGCACTGAACTTGTACTATTTCAGTGAACTTCCAGAGGACAATACATGGATTTAGGACTCAAAATGCCAGTTTTCCTGCCCAACATCTCAGTCAGCTCTCCTGGGAGCCTCAGAACTGATGCAGCCAGGGCTCCCAAGTTCCTGCCCCCCTGACACCTTCTGAGCTGACCATTATGAACTTGGAAATTTCCAGGGTCTCTGAACACCTTACCACACTGGGTGCCAGTGATCTTGGCAACACTAGAAGCCCTGCTATATGATTTATGTTTGCTGCCCAGTGGCTTGCTTCTTAACACATGCAAAACTGACTGGATTCTTGTGAATTTGCTGGTTGAGGCTGGTCAGTGGTGGGTAGCAGTATGATCATCACAGCAGTTTTCAGAATTTCCTGCATCCTCAGCTAGTGATCCTGAAGTAATAACTTTCTTTGGAGATGCTACACTGCAGCCTGGAAAGATTCAGGTTGTAAATAATTTTGGATTTCAAAACTCTTCCCAGGTTGAGAGAACTCATTTCTAGCAAAAGCTATTTGCCTTTTTCTGACATGTCCGGTCTGGCCATGAATGGAAAAAAGATAGCAAGCTTGATAAACCACTGGACCTGATCCAATGCTATGCTTAGTTTGGAAAGGATATAAACCTTTAACGTATTTGATATGAAGTGCAGGCCCAAGGCTAACGTGAGAACGCGTGGCAGTGAGAACAAGCAGCATAGTCATTTTGAGCATTTTTGAGCCTGCCAAGTATTGATCAGTGAGGGGTGGGAATGAGCAGAGAAGCATTTCAATTTGGCATCCATATGTGATTCTGATGCTGTCACAGTGAATTAGCAGCACTTTATTTTTCCTGTAGTCCATCCCAGGTTTTTGTCATTGAAGCATCCGTTTTGCCCAAATCTACTTGTTAAAAGACAAAGTGAAAAAAATATAATAAATTCACAGAACTTGTGCACCCCCAAAAAACCCTGATTATGTTATGCTAGTATCCTCTGAATGGAGACTCTGAACAGTACTGAACCGTCACTGCTAAAGACTGTTAGAGCATAAGTGTTATAGGGATTCAAGCTACAATTACTCATTTTGTGCAGTCACTTAATCCACTAATGGGGAGAAATGCGGCAACAGTTTAAGAAGGCAAGAGAACTGTCAGAGATTATTAAATCTGCTGGGATGATTTGTTTTGGTAGTTTCTCTTGACCCAAGTATATGCTTCAGCTAATGCAACAGACTTAATGCCTCTGGTAATTAGAGCAAGAAGTGATGGGTCATCATTAGCAACTGCACATGAAGGGTTGTATTTCATCTGGAAGGCAGCATCTTCAGCTGGGCTTATTTGTTGCCACTGCAGATCATCTGTGAGTCACAAGTGGTACATTGGACTGACTCATTTGTGTGATTTAGTAGAGGCTTTTTAATACATGCTTACTGTTCCGTATGAGTAGTTTTTCTAAATAGTTGCCAAACAAAAAATGCCACAATATTGGACTTCCCCATGCAGTTAATACTACTGCTCTTATTTACGTGATGTTGGTGATATTTTTATTGTTGTACAGTTAGCAGTTCAGATGATTTTTGATTGTAGGTTTGAAATATATTTGTCATATCTATGAAACTGAAGAGTGAAGAAAGGAAAGCCAGGCACACATGGAAAGCATCAGTAATTGGCAGCTTCAGAAGATACAAGAGCCAATCTAATACCATTCAAGGTATTAAATTCACAGAATACTTTTATGTGGGTTTCACAGAACCACAATCATCTTTACTTCTGGATATTGCCAAAGGCATGAATGAAGATGATATATTGTAGATTCAATATTTTTGCAGATACTAGGAAATCCCTAAGCTCTCTCAGAATACTGATAAGCGAATGAAGACAGAGGTACAAAGAAAATTAGCCACAAACTGAACTCCATTACAAGGTGCTATGAGGTGGGCACTGAAATTAAACAAATGGGTGGTATGTATCATTTCAGATGAACTTATGTAGATCAGCACGCAGGGAACTATAACTTGAGAAGAACAAGATATTGAAGCGTAGCTTGAAAATGCTTGGGAACAGCTGGGTAAATCAATGGATGCTCATCAAGCAGAATTTGGGGGATTGTGGTCAGCTAGCTATGTTAAGTGATGCTGATATCCTCCTGTGGGACAAAAAAGAGAGAAGAAAAGTTGCAGTGCCCTCAGAAAGAACTGTCTGAGGGTGAGCCTCCCTTTCAGAAATACGCCCAGACTTAAATGGGGCCTTAAGCCTCTTCCGAAAATCAAGAGAAAAGAAAGGGACTCAGGTGTCAGAAAGGTAGTGTCGTGGTTTAGGAAGGCCTGAGGGTCAGTCCTTTGTTAAACACCTGGTGGGCTGAGGCAGGGACAGGGAGAGTTTCACTCACCACTTAGGGTCATAAGCAAGAAACTGACAGGACTTGGGAAGAACAAAAAAAAACAACTGAATTTCTTAACTATTTGCAACAAGAAGCAAGATACTGAGAGACAGAAACGACATCT
>NW_010140432.1:0-19506 GCF_000699245.1 Pterocles gutturalis | reverse complement strand
CTCCTTCCTCCTCAGGGGAGGGCTCCTCACAGTCCCGACTGCAACGTGGGGTCCCTTCTCATGGGAGAGTCCTTCTCAAAAAAACTGCTCCAGTGTGAGTCCTTTTCCACACGGGGCCACAGTCCCCAGACGACTGCCCGGCTCCGCTGTGGGCTTCTCCATAATTCCTACGTGGGGTCCTCCACGGCTGCATCTTCTCATGGGCTGCACCAAGGGACAAACTGTGCGTCACCATGAATCTTCACCACGCTGCAGGGGAAATTCTGGGGGGAAAACCTCCCTCTTTCTTGCTTCCCTTCCCTGACCGGAGTGTCGTGTGGTCCTTCCTTTCAAAGTCTCACTTCTCTCTCTGCCGCAGTTCTTCATCGGCTCTCGAGGAGACTGGCTCTCGGGTGAGCCATGGCAGAGGCTTGGGCTACGGCAGGTCGGTTCGCAGAACCCCCCCACAAAACCATAATAGTAGCCATTCTCAGTGTGAATGGGAATCTCCTTAGAAACACGTATACTTGCAGAATTTAATGTGTTAAATTAACAAAGCTGAAAAGCTCTTTACAGGGCTTGGATCCGTGATATCTGATGGATCGTGAGCTAACTAGAACTGGAGAGGCCTTTTCTGTTTGCATCTACAAGTCATTGCCTGGCTTCGGCAGGGTGCTTTGTATCTCCATGAAGCAGTTGTGAGCTTTTCCTGTCCATTCAGTCCATGGCTGGCTTGGCTGTCAGGCTGACGCTTGGGAGAACTGGACGGGAGCACATGGCCCTTGCTGACATCCTGTGCAGACACACTTCTGTGGCAGGCCATGGCCTCCCCTGCTCAGGGAGTGTTAGCCATGCGTAAGCTGCTCAAAAAGCAACAGTCAGCAAACATTCTCCTTCAAGGAACAAAACATGGTCCTGGAGAAAGCAGGAGAGTCTAAGTGACAAGAGGGGGGTTCTTTCATTCTTTGCTTCTCAAAGAGTGAGGAAGAAGAAATAGCCATCACTGCTGGCTGAAGTTAGATGAAGGTTTCACTGCAACAACACTGCATCAGCTCAGCAGTCTTACTGGAGGAGTCTGGGTTCTTCCCACTTTGGGTCTATGTGCTCTTTTATCTCTGCAGATGTGCCTCCTCCTTTACTCCCCTTTCTCTGTATTCTTCCATTCTGATGCAGGTTTTTCCCACCATAATACTCCATCCTCGCTTCTGGCCATCTGCCTCTACTTTTGTCCTGTGTTCTGTGCTATCTGGTCCTCATTGTAATAAATGAGATTCTTTGCAATGTCTGTTTTCCTCGTTGAGGTCAAGACTGGCTGCTGTCTCCCATGCCACCATGCTGCTTTTCCCTTTACAGAACAGCCTATTGCCACTCTAACCTGTACTGTATTTTGCTGTTAGTGTAAGGGCCTTTGTCAGTTGCAGTATTTTCTGTAAGTCAAATAGTACTCTTCTCATCCTGTAAGTAGAATAATAAAATCCACAGTCATTTGGTGCAAGTTGTCCATCTGCTATGATCTCCTGCATCCAGTTCTTGTAACTGTTCTCCTTCTTCTTTCTTTGGATTCATTGGAGACCAAGGAAATTATGCAGCAGCAAATTCTTACAGCTGGAGCAAGAAGTTCTCAGAGTTGAGAAAAGCTTGTGTTTGATGTTAGTTTGACATGGGATTTCTTGTTGCTTTTTCCTCTGCCATCTCTCCTTGCACCCCCTTAACAATGACGGTAAGGGAGAGTTATTCTTTCTCTTCAGGTGGCAGGAGCAGGTAGGAACTGTTGTTCAGATCCTTGGACTTCATCATAAACTTGGACTTGAACTTAAATATGCTTGAACATAAAACAAAAAGACAGTCCTTTTCCAAATCTTGATGCCACATTCCCTCGCTATGAGGAGGGGAAGCTGGGGACATTCAGACCTTCTTGGGGAAGTGCTTCCCAATAGAAAAGGATTATAAACATAAGGTGTGTTATTGTATACAAGACAAATGACCAAAACCACTTCTTCATCTGTCTGCCAGCACCTGTGACTCTGGACAGCTGTCCCAAGGACAGACCTTCCAGGTGCAAGAGAGACCCTTAATCTCCCCTTGCTTCCTAATACACATCTGAGGTTCTAGGTATTAAAGTAATGTATGGTATCAGGAGTGTTAAGGAAGTTGTCGTTTGTATGTACAGCCAGCTCCCTAAGGGAGCACACAGGAGCTAATGTATTAAGGACACACTTTTAACTGAATCTGACCTTTTAAAAGGGTCATTCTTCTCCCTTGCCTTCTCTGCTTGGACTTAATCCCATCCAGCCTTCCCCCACAAGTCCTTCCTAGCCCATTGTTCCACTCACCTTCTTTCAGATCCTGCCTTTTGGCTGCCTTCCCTCACATACACTGCTAGCCCTTCAGGTGAAAAATTAGTATTGAAGTGAGCAAGGATGACGTACTGTTTCATAAAAATTGGGGACCCTATCTTTTTCAGAGTCCAACACCCATGGAAGCTGGTTTGGAAAGTAAATGCCTACATGTCTTTATGAAGGAGTCCCCAAGTCCCTCAGCAAAAAGACAAAAGGGAGATGCCTGGGAGGCCCAGAGAAAGGTTTGATTTGTTGATTCTGGGGAATCAGGTGTCCTACAGGTATTAGTACTCCATTATTATACTTAGTATTTGTTAATAAGGAACATCGTGAAGGATAACTAGCAACAACACTGCCTGCCCAGGGCGAGCACCCAGTGCCTACCCAAATGCTGCCTTTTGCCAGCTGCTGCGGAGGTAATACATTAGTCAATGGATGTCAAAATTCAGTTTCCTGGGGGAAATAATGATTTTACTCAAAAGCGGAGTGTGCCTTCCTTAATAAGGGACACTTAGCAGTGTGGGATCTCATCTCTGTACTCTGTTACTCCCTTCCACGTGCTGATGTGCCCTCTCTTCTAAAAGCAACCAACCCTCACTGGATCAATGAGGTCTGATCAATTATTTTTCCCTCTGAATTATCCATATGGGGTTGTTAGCTGAGCTGCTGGCAGAAAACGAGAGACAGCTTTCTGTCTGTTTACTGTAAAGAAAGCAAAGCAAACTACAGGAGGGGACAGGCTGCAGGGGTATTTACTGTCAACACAGCCGGAGAGAGAGAGGAGCTATAAGGAGAGGGAAGGAGAGGGGGAGCAGAGGCTGCAGACTGCAACCCAAATGAATGATCTGAGTGTAAAAATACCTGTGCTGTTTCAGACAGAAAGTGGGTGGATTGAAGTCAAAAAGCGATAGCTGAGAGTGTTTACCAAATGGTTTTGTGAAGGGCTAGTGAAGCAGGGAAGTACTTGCGGCACACAGAATGATAATGCTGTACACCAGCATACTGAACCTGTGGTGCACTCTGAAAGGCACTTTCAGATCTGCCCTGAGACAGAGCAGTAGCTGGGATATTTTTGTGTGTGCCTGCATGCAAGACCCACCATTTAAAAGTAATAAGATGCACAAAAATGATTGAACTTAGAAAATAATAATTGGAATTGATTTTCTGAAGCAGCTGGATGTCATCATTGTAATTCAGACCATAAAAAAAAAAAAAATAAGCATACTTCCTTGCTTCTCTCTCCTCTTTTTCACCCACAGAGGAATTAGGTGACCTGAGCTTCACAGGGCAAGAAAGCTCTGAGCGGCTTGGTCTGAGTGTCCCTCTACTTCCAGAGGCAGGTGAACGAGTGAAGAACGAATTCACACTTTAGAGAGCAGTGAAGACCATCTTGCCATGAAACCATTCACAGATGAAGATGTAGAAGTCTACATCCAGAGCAAGGTAAGGCTTTATCTGTCCAGATTTTCTGTCTCCCACACTAGGTGTTGATACTGAAGGGTGCCAAACTTGACAGTTAGTTGCTGGGTTAGTTGCTCGCCTGCTGTCTTCATTTCTGCGACAAGATGGGGTGAAGTTTCATGAGGACTGTGTTTCTAATGAGATTTCTAGGTTTCTGTTGTAGAATGTTATCAGGGATCTCAGCTGGTAGCCTGATTTTTCAAGCTGCTTGTCCTCTTCTTCTTCAGATGTCCTGAATTTTTGTTCCCAATCTGGAATTCCAGATGTGACACTAGCTGTAATTGCTGGCATTTAATCTAAGGAAAGGTTCTTGCCTCTCTCCCTGTCCAGTGTTCTTGGCTTGACAAAAACAAAACCACACCAGGGGTTGTCTCTAAGAAAGATGCATGTAGGAACTAGAGAGAGAGACAGATAATGTTAGAATTCACCCATCAGTCTGTCACCTCAGCTAAGGATACTTCTCTAGATACCGTGATCAAAATAACATCTCATTAGCACATGCAGACTGGAACCACATTTTCTATTTTATGAGATATTCCAGCACTTGAATTTTTTTCCCCCATTATGAAATGAAGTAAAACTGAATAAAATTGTCAATGAAAGAATACTGTTTAATAAAAGTAACTCTTAAGTGAGCCATAATGTTTATTTAAAGCTGACAACTTTCAGCATAGTACTTAGCTAGATCCTATTTTATAGTCTGCTTTCCCCAACAAAATGCAAGACACCAAAGTGAAAAATAATTTCAAAATGGAAAACTGTAAGGCTTTCTTTTCTGTAAAGGATGAACTATTCTAGTACCATGAAGGGGCTGGTGAAAAAAAGGTTTGTTTTCTCTATGGAAATGTTTTAGAGACAAGTAGGTGTATTTCTATGAGAACTTTAATTTTCAGCTATGCAGTGTGGTGCACCAGAAAATTGTTCCATCAAAATCGGTTCAGTGAGCCATAATAGTGAACACTTCTCTGAAGATTTATAAAGCAGAGCTACAAAGGAGGGAACAGAGGGAAGCCATGGACAGGAAGTTGCTCATAGGACAGCCATAAGTGCAGGGAACAGAAGCAAAGTATAGTTAAGTGAGGCTCATAGTTGCCAATATTTTAGGTTCTACTGAAAGTCTGTTTTCTGGCAGTCCTCCAGCTCTGATGGATTCCTAGTTTCTGCCTGCTTCTGAGTATCCTGTCCAAGTGAGGCTGCCTAACCTTCAGGCAGCCCCAATTCTGCTTGTCAAATGCTGCCTGGTTTTGAAAACAGGTCAACCACCTGGTGCAATGAATCTCTGTGATACCGAAGATTTCTTCCCTAAGCCACTCAGCAAAGGAAAACCTCAAATGCACATGGAGTGGATGTGACTGGGTAATTAAGAACAAAGCCAAATGTTCTTAACAGTCCCCAGTAAATCCCAGTCCTGCTTCCTTCTTCCATAATAAAACCTTAATTGACCATGTTGTTCTGGTTTTGTGCGTTTGTTTTGGCATGATTTACAAAGTTAAGACCTGGTAAGGGGAATGCCAGTAGGTGGTAGAAGTGACTGTCCAACAAAGAGCTTATTCTGTCTCTTCTCCCAACATGTCTGTACTGGTGCTATCTTAGATAAATGCCTTGGCTCTTCAGAAGCTGCATTCACTCACTTATGTTTTGTCTTATGACTTTTATGGCTTCCTTTCTGTAGGAAGGTTATATCTTCTGATAGCATGATTAGGGAGATAATTATGGTTAGCAACAGTTAGCACCATCTGTCACATGCCCTTTGTTCTTTCATTCCTGCCTCGGTGACAAGGAGTACATGCAGAAAGAGATGTTTAGTGGTACCTCCCTTAACAGATTTTTTGAGAGTCTGTACTCTCAAAGATTTCATGAGAACTGCTGTACCCTTGCCAGTAGGTGATGAAGACACAATTCAATGAGGCCAGGCTGGGTTGGATGGACTCTCCAAGGATACTGGAGGTGGCAGAATGTGTTTCTAGCAGATGTCCCTTAGAGAGAACATAGCATGAGCAATGCGTACAGAGGCCCTCTTAGATCTCTCGTTTGAAGTGACCCAGTGTGATTGTGTACTTTCAACAGAAAAAGTCTGCTTTTTGTGTCTAAAAGCTCCTAGAGATGGACAACTTTCTCCACCACTCATACCATTTGCTTGTTGAAGAAGCCATTGGCCATCTTGTTGAGCAGGTCAAGCTTCTTGGACTGCTCTGAGGAGGTCTTCTGGATGAGCAAAAACATGACAGAGAAAATAGCTATAGTTACAGACGGAGAAGTGCCTTAAACAAAAGCTGTGTTGAGGTGAAAATGAACATGGGCTAAAATTTTTCAGTGTAAATTTTATTTAAAAAAGAAAGTACATGTAAGCTAGCTAAAACTGGTCTCAGAGAACAAGGATTAATTGGAATGAGGAGGAGGGTGAATTACTAGGGAAATTGTAAGGGACTAGGTGTTGTTAACATACCAAAGAATCAGAATGTCAAGGGCAGGTGAGAGCCCAGAGAAGGGAATATGATACTTCTGTCTGATGTATTTCCCACTTCCAAAAACTGTTCAGGCTTAGTAACAATACTGTTAAGTTTGTTGGCTGAGGAGGTGTATTCAAATTCTGTTCATGTTCAAGTTCAGTGTTAGTCAATTGCTATTAATTCGTTAATTGATCTTAGGCAAGCACTAGTCCTTTTTTGTCCATTGTACAGTCCATTGCTGTGAAGAAGTGAACCTATTTGTCTCCTCCCAGGGCTTGAAGACACATTTCAACACACCTGAGTGTTTTGTCTGACAGTTCAACATTTGACATAAAGGTGTCCAAAAGGACTTTTAACGAGTGCTTGTCAGTGGTATTTTCTAGAAGGGAGAAGTGTTGTTTAGATGCTGAAGAAGATGCTAAGCAAGCAGGACACAGGAGTTCTAGAACAGAATCACAGAATGGTTTGGGTTGGAAGGGACCTTTAAAGATCATCTAGTGCAACCTTCCAGCTGTGGGCAGTGACATCTTTCCTTGGATCAGGTTGCTCAAAGACCCATCCAACCTCACTTTGAACACTTCCAGGGATGGGGCGTCCACAACTTCTCTGAGCAATCTGTTCCAGTCTTTCACCACTTTAATTGTAAAAAATTTCTTTCTTATGCTTTTGCTTTGATCTTTGATAATAACAAAAGACTGTAGCAATTATGTTTGACTGTGGCAATTATGCTTGGTCATTCACTTTAGGCAAGCTGTTAACACTATTGTTTCATACCTGCAAATAGCCCAACTGGGGTTTTAGTTTTCATTTTCTGATGTAGGTCTTTTAAACCTCCCATTTGTTTCTGATTTTTTTTTTTTTTGCCTGAGAACAATGAGATTTAGCAGAATATGGTGAGGAAAAAGGAAAACCAAGAAGAAATTAAAGCAAAAATTGACAACAAATGAGATGAAGCATTGGGATGCAAAAAAGGACTGTAAACAGTCTTCGTATCTCACTCTGCATAGGTAATTCTGGGTGAATAAGTAATGAGGAATATGTTAATGAACCATAGCTGAATCTCCTTCTCACTTTGGTAAATGTGTAAGGATCTTTGGGAAATATTTAAATGTCCTTTGCTAACATGGTTCCTTCATATTCCTTCTGTTGAATCTCCTTGTTCAGATTTTGACTATCCCCTTATGCTCCATTCATTTTTAGTCATATGTGAAGGTTCAGGTTCATCTTATATTTTTCTGAGTTGTCCGTCCTTCCAAGACTCAGTCCTTCCATTTAAATAATTTTCAATAAATAATTATGCTACTGCTGCTTGAGTTGAAGAACTATCCATCAAGACACACAAACACCTCATCCCCAATAAGACCAGTGTTGGAAAGATGCTTTCTCACCATCTAGGAGTAGACTCTCATCTGTACTGCAGATATGAAGACAGTATGTATGCTTTCAACATACAATGTAGGCATCTAAATGCTGCCACATACACCTGCAACCTGACTTATGCACAGAATATCTGTAATTCTTGAAGTCTTGTCAGCTCTTGGAATGAAACATATCCTGGTTCTGAGAATGGCTTGTATATGCAAGGGAATAACTGGGTACTCCTCATCAAATGGATAAAGAATGAGACTGTAGCTGGTTGATACCAAATTTATCCATGTAATGAACTCTTACCCTTCAGTCCAATGGTATTGGCATGGAAATATCAATTAATGCTCAGCAGTCTTGAGTATTGGCCCTTCAGTGTTTACCAGCTGCTTGTTTACCAGCTCTGTCTCATGGTAAGTTGGTTGTAATGCACAGGGAACAATAAGTTTTATTCCCAGTGCAGCACAGGCACAAATGTTTCGGGATGTTTCAAGCTGATGTCTGTTTCCTGCTGGAGACAAAGACTGCAGTCACCTGCAATATGAAGTGTCCTTCTTGGAACTGACAGGTGGAACGGCGACATTGTCTGGTTTCCAAAGCAGTGGAGGAGGTGCAGAAAATCATCCAGCAACTGACTGCAGAAATCAGCTATAAGGCAACGCGATTCCAGGCTATCTCCAACTCTGGCATTCACAATGAGAATATTAAGGTATGAACAAGAGCTCTCATATACTCACTGGCAGCTTGTAGGCAATCAGTAAGTGATTTCTCCATTGTGTAATTGTTTGTATGGACAGGTACCTTACCCAAAATGCCATAGATGATGTGTTGGCAATTCACTGTGGAAGTTTTAGTGACTGACTGGGTCATAGGGACTTACTCATGGACATCTTACAACTCGAGAAGCATCAGAGAGGGTTGGGTAAATCAGGCAGAGCCTCTTTTTACAGCTGCTGCTCTTACAAAGAGCGTCTATTGCCAGAGCTGTCAATCTGCAAGCAGAAGCCAAAGCTCTTTGAGAGACAGAAATAAAAACTTGTACAGCAGTAACATAAGAAGAAAAAAATGCTCATGTCTTCATGAGCTATGACTCATATTTTTCACAGGTGGAAAACCTGTCAACTCACTAAAAAAAAAGAAAAAAAAATCAAAAATCCTTCTGCTATGAACATTAGAAAGCAACTTCAGAAAAATATGGTTTTTCTTGGTCATGGATTGGAACTTCTTTTTTTTGGGGGGGGGAAGAAATAGGCTTTTTAGTGGGAGAAGTTAAATGCTTCCCCATTTTGGACCATCAAATACCAAAATAATAATATTCCGTCCCAGCTGTGACAGGAGAAGACTGGTTATTTCCTTGACTGCTTAACACAATAACTTGTTTAAGGTATAAGAAGCAATCATAGCAATGTCAACTTCAGAGGAAAATAATCTTTTTCATCTGAACTAGTTTACATACTCTAGCTATGTCAGCCTTTATACTAAAATGCAGCCAGTTACCGATTGAAATACAGCAAATATGTGAAAGCATGAGGCAACTTTTGCAGCTGCCTAGGATTGAAAGGGAAGAGCTCTGTGTGTAACAAGCTGCTGGAAGGGTATGAAGGTGGAGGCAGAATGTAATCATCCAGTCTGAAATGTGGCTACTGCTCTGGGGACGAACACATTCAGATTTATGTCTTTTGTGGAATTTTGCATATCCCAGAGCATGTGGTCTTGCCAATAGGAATGACCACAGTGATGTGAAATGGTGCCACATCCTGGTCCACGTGTTCCTTAGTGCCATAGTCTACCATCCACCTCTCGTACTGGAAAAAAACCTGCTTGGCTAATGAGGTCTGACAGGATCAGAGTCAGGGTAAAATTGCTGTGCTGGAAAACAAAGCAGAATAAAATGAAGGTGCTCTATTCTGAGCAGTAATTTGATACTATGGTAGGCAGATCTGAACAATTTCTGCTCAAAAGAAATCCTCTAAATTTATTTTCTTAAAAAGTGGCAGATTAGTTATTCATACTTAACGGAACTCAGTGCTATAGATGTATGGAAGTCACACTAGGAGGGCCTGGCTAACTTTGGGCGGTGGGTATAGGGCAGCAAAGAATGGGTTAATATGAAAATTTTTTTTGGCTTCAGCTGTTCTGCTCCCAAAAAATAGAATCTTTAATGTCATTGCTGACATAATTCCACCTAGAGGAGACTTGTGTCATGGGAAAGCCAATGTATTAACTATTTTGTGTTTAATTTTGCAACATCTTTTTTCTGTTGATTAAATTTACAGTGACTTTTCAGAACTTTCAGCTTCTGGTTAAAAGAAATTAATTTAACATGGTGAGGGGTCTAGATTTGTTCAGAAGCTACAAGCCTCCTCCTAAATATGCAGGAGCTAAGTTCGGTATATATAAGAAAAGTCTTTAGATATTAAGTGTTTTTCTGTAACCCAGAGGACAAAAAGTCAAAAACTTTGATTAATAACTTGAAATAAAACTCAGATGGACAAAATGGAATATTTTATTTTTAAACCTTTTGAGTGTTTTTTGTAGTTGTGGGGGGGATGGGGGGGATTTTCCTTTAACAAGTAGGCTCAAAGGAAGCTTGAAGCTTTGCTCTGTGAATGAATGACCTGGCACATGCTTTCTCTCTATTCTGTGTACTTCTTGTTTTCCTTTCTGCTTCTCTCAGGATCAGCCAGCTTTACTGGCCAAGTGGTCAGCTATGCTTCAGGGGAAGCGCCCATTCTACCCATCCATCCAGGTACAAAGCCTTCCTGCCACCTGGTGCCTAGCAGTCCGTGTGCCTACTTACTCCTCACCCACCCTCTTCTCCAGACTTCACCCACCTAACCGATCCTCCTGGAACTATTTTATCCTCTCCCCAGGAGACTTGCTTTTCTGCTCAAAGAGTAAAAATTTTATTTCTAACCTATTACTTCTGCCTCCCTGGGATATCCTGGCCAAGATCGCAAGAATGAGGCTGTATTTAATTTCCCCAGCACACTGCAGGCAGGTTTTTAACGCAGCAGAATTAGCCACAAGTTACTCCAGAATTTGAGGCTTTTGTTCAAGCCTGTGAATTGCTGGGACGCATGGTCTGCATGTGGCACCTAAGACCATCGTGTGATAGAGCATAGGTGTGGGACTGGGATTTGTTTAGGTCAAGAGGACACCAGTTGCCCAGCTTTACAGTGCCATCCCCAGCCTTGTGATTTCTGGTGCTTCCTGGTAAGCTTCAAGTGGAGGAGCCATGTGATTTGTATTTGGAGGCACTCTCATAACACCTGTGGCTCTTCCCTTTGAAACCTGTTGGGTGCGAGTGTGTGAAAGTCAGTATCTTAGTATGGGAGGGAACAATTGTTTATCTGCAAATGGTGGCCAAGGCAGTGAGATTAGCAGTAATTGCATGACAGCCACCTCCTTTATGGAGCTTAGCACTTCATTCCTGAGCTGTTCACAGGATTTCTCAGCCCCAGCAAACCTGACGTGTGCAGGTCAGCTTGGTCTGCAATGCCATCCTTCCAGTATCCTTCTGCCTTTAGGTGGTTTATAGTTGGGGAAAAAAAGAAAAAAAAAAAAGAAAAAAGAAGAAGGGCTTTCTGGTGTTTCCTTTGCCATTTATGTGCTACTTGCTCACTATCTTTTGTATTTCAAATCTCTTGCCAGGGAGCAGAGAAGCCCAGCTGCTCCCTGTGGGAGAAGGAGCTGGGAGGAGAGCCAACCAGCATGGCAACACCTGCCCCATGGTCCCCAAGCAAGGCAGACCTAGGGAGGGCAGCTGGGGTCAGCCGAGAGTCTGGATCATCAGGCAAGCCTGTGCTGATAAAGCAGGTCTGAGGTGAAGCCAGGAGCACTCATCAGGGTCAGGATCAGGCCCAGCGATGGTAACCAGGGTCAGATGCAGTGTATTGACTGCCAGGCAAGTCCGTAGTGGCCAGGTAGGTCTGAGGTCAGGCTGGGAAGGCAGTCTGCAGGAAGGACAACAAGGTCTATGGCCAGCCACAGGCATAGCTGTCACACGGTTGGAGACCAGCACTCCTACAACATGCCTGGGGCTCAGCTGGAACGGCAGTCCCAGGCCCATGGGCAGAAGGTGTCAGTAAAAGCCCCAGAAAGGCTGCTAGGGCCATTAAAGCCTGCTAGTGCTTTCTGGGCCTTGCTACCTCTGCAGTAATATTTTAAATCAGCTGAGCTACCAGGAAGGCTAGCAGAATGTTTTGGATTATTACAGGAGAGTGACAAGCATGTTTCATTCACCTCGGATGTGTCCACCTTGCAGCAACAGCTGTCACTTCAATGTAAGTTAGGCTTGGTAGCAAGTAGAGTTCTTCTGAGTCAACACAGTAAAAATCTGAAAGAGTTTGAACACCCTCTCTGGAGCCACGATTGCCAAATGCTTCCAAACTAGTGTTTGGAGATGCCTGGCTGTGCCCTGGGCCAGTATGAGGTTTTTAAGGTGAATTGCTGGGATGCGTGGTATTTGTGCCACCTCACTCACTCTTCACAAATACTGGTTCAGCACTGGTTTTATTGAAAAATGGTCATTCCCAAAGTGAGGCCAATTAATTGGCTTGCAGACAAGCCAGTCCAAGGGTTTGTTGTCCATTGTTTGCTGTTTCCATCCTTACACTGTTTCTGGCTTCCACGCAGCAGGAGATGCAGTTTCATACAGTACAGCTGGCTAAGGCCTGGGTTTATTTCTGGAGTGCCACTGCCTGCGTAGGCTCGGGCATGTCACTTGCCTCATGTCTCTGTCTCTTAAAGGACAGTCATATGGAATGAAACGCTTGTAAAATGAATGTGCCGTAGCCTTACTTTACTAATGTATGTAATGGACTTTGAAACAGATCAGAAAAGTGAACCTTTTTGACATAGTTATTGCTACTATTGAACTCTAGGCTTATCTCTAGTAAGAAAACTTCCACTATTTTGTTTCCCGCTGCTGGATCTCACAACATGCTCTCTGATGCTTTCCTGCTCCTTGGAAGCTGCTAGTTATTATATCTCACGCAATTGCGGACTAGAAATGACAAGGAATGGGGGAAACCATGGCAGGTGTGGTTGCAAATCGGCCAGCCTGCTCTTGTCTTCTGTGGGTCATGGCTGTCACATCAGACTCCTTCTAAGAGAATTTATTTTTAGTCTGTGTACTTCCAAAGTAACCCTCAGACAGGCATGGAACAGGTCCTGGCTGTATTCCATTGCTTCCATCGTACCATGGCTTTTCCTTCTCTCCAAAGCCCCCAGTTTTACCTGTTACTTCCTTAACCCTCTTTTCCTTACTTCAGGCTCGTGGATCTGCCCTTGCCTCCTCTCTCAATCTCTCTGAACTCTCCTAGGTCTTAGCACCCAGCCAATTCCTCGTCACAGTCCCTCTGCGTGGCCTGACTGGGTACAGGGAACGCCAGGTACGGCACTGGCGTTATTACACCGTGCATGGAGCCAAGCTCCTCTCTTCCGTGCGGGACCCTGAGGAACTGCATCAATGGCTAGAGGTGGAGCAGTTCTCAAAAAGCCTTCGGCAGTGGCATGAGAAGGACGTGAACATCGAAGGTGATCTGGTTCCAGCCAAAGTCCTTATCGTCTTCCGGGAGCTGGTGGAGAAGTCAATTATCTCCTGTAACCTCTCCAGTGAGTTTAGTGGGGACAAGTATAAGGGGAACTGGCTATCTTCTGCAGCTGATAGAGAGACACCACACACACACACAAAGTGTTTGGCTCATATGATCAGAAGTAAAGAAACAGCACACCCCGCCAAAATCAGGGAGCCTTTAGCCCATTGCAGTGATGCGTGTAGAGCTACAATTGGAGATAGAATTAAGTGGTTCTTGGGCTCTTCATACCAAAGATGTTGTCTCTTTCTTAGGAATTCGGATAGGGTCGCCAGCAACATCACCCTCACAGTTCAATCAAGATGCAACCCAGATTTTCAGAATATTTAGGAATTTGTTTGGGAAAAATCTTTTTCTACTACAGCACCTGAAATACATCTAGACTATCAAGGAAGATAGTATAGGAAAATTGGATACAGGGAAGGTGCATGAGTCTGAGGAGAAAGTGCTTGAAGATGTGTGTAGGGCACGTAATGCTTTGGGGAAACTTTAGCTACCCATAGCTTTCCAGCTAGAACTAGGCTCGGGAAGTTGGCTTTCAGTAGCGGTGCTGATCCCTCTGTGAGCAATCCAAAGCGCCTGTTTATTTCCTGTGGCTACTTATACTGGAAGTGCTGATCACTGACATAATGCAATCAGTGGTGCATTCAACATGCCTTCATAGCTGCAACATCTGTAGCAAGATGCTGCCTGAACAGTGATCCTCATGCTTAATTCTTAGCATCCTAGAGGCATATTATAGATTTCAGATAATGAACACTTGGCTTGGTCCAAGCTAAATTGTCTGTGTCCATCTTTTCACATTAAGATGCTGTGACATGATCAAGTCAAGACTGTGGTGCCTCTTCTCATAGCATGTTCCCAGGATGACTTTACACATCAGCAGCCTAATATGGGGTCTTCTGTATTTTGGAGAAATAGGATCCATTTCCACTCATCTGATTGCACTCTGAATTATAGTCACAGGAGAAAACATGTTAACATCAAGCTCAGCTAGATCATTGCATTCTTCCAGGAAATGCTTGTTATCATGGAAATGTAAAGGTTGATGGAAATGAAGTTTCACCATTGAGGCTCACAGAAAAGACAGGATGGAATGGGCTTGCATCTGAGACTTTACTTATGTGGAAGTCATTGTGTTGAAGTGAAAACCTGCTATTGTGTCTAATAGCAGTACATCAAGTTGTTGAGCCAGGAGAGGTGCTTCCAAGGCACCCAGGGAGTGATGTTGGGCTGCTGATTCTGATGCCTTTTTTTGTAAGGCCAGCTGGGAGGAGATGAGCTGAGATGAAGTCAGAAGGAGTAATTACTATTTTTGTTTGTTTCAGTGAAGAATGAACTTCCTCCATCCCACAGTACAGCTAAAGTTACAGAAAATTTTCCCTGATTTCATTGCTTCCCTGTTTTTCAATTCTATGAGCACCAACAAAACCAGTTTTTGAGGTGTCTTGCTTTTCACAGAATCACACAGAATCACAGAATGTTAGAGATTGGAAGGGACCTCGAAAGATCATCTAGTCCAATCCCCCTGCCGGAGCAGGACACCTAGATCAGATCATAGGTGGGAAAATAGGTGGCACAATTGCAATGCTTTTGGAAGCACTGTGAACATATTTACATGCTGACAGCAGTTGCTCTAGTGCTTTTCAGCTGCTAAGGGTCACTGCTGAGGGCTTCAGAGCAGTACAGTTCCTGTTTTGGTGCCAGGCTTGGCTCAGCAGGGAAATAACATGCAGATTTTACTGAGGGTTATTAAGTTCTGGTTGGGATGGACTCCACTATTTGCAAGGTAAATCACCCCTGTGCTTTCTGGAGGAGATGCTAAATTGCCATTGGGAGTAGGCAGATATTTCCTCTGTGAGGGCAGAAGAGGTTGCCATCCCAGATGTTCACCACTGTCCCTTCAAGTCTGCTGTGTGGGCTTCTTGTGGAATTGCTCCTTAGCCCATATCAATCAAAATGATGTGGGTTAACACACTACTGTTTAAACTGCTTATGGTAATCTGTTACATCTTTTACTTCAGTTGATTAGAGCATGATCATGCAATTGGCTCAGATGGCAAAGCTGAAGGAACAGTGATCCTGCCAGAGTGACAGGGAAAGCTGGGGGCAGAAACTTCTTCATGAACACAGCCAAACCAACAGGAAACATCTCACAAAGTCCATTAGTTGCAGCTTTCGTTCCTTTCTACTCTCTTAGAGCATGTTGTTCCTGGAGATGAGCCACTCTTCTTTCACTGGGGAAACTTCTTTCCTCCAAATCACCAGGGAACTAACTCTTTTTTGATACTCGGCTGTCCCAGAGAGGCAAGCAGTTAGCCCTTCTTGTATGACTTCTCTGCACAAGAGACCATAAATTCTGGCATTGTCTTCTGTGCAAGTGCCTCTCCAGAAACAAAACTTATAGATACCCCACAAAGCATTCTGAATTACCAGTAGGGGTAAGTCACTTGGTCTGATCACAGGCTCTCTGAAGGAATAAGGACATCTTTACATACAAAGCGTTCATCTGGTCCCCTCTAATCGGCAGTCATCTCCTTATACTGGCCCTTTGGAAATGTTAGGTTGCACCAGTTGTCTGTCTGCATTTTTAAGAAGCTGGTCCTAGGATTTAAGAGGACCCACAAAAGAAAACAAAATCATGGTAACTGAGTGTAAAATTAAGAACTTAGCTGTTCCTTCATTTTCCTCCTGTTCTCATTCCCCAGCATAGATTTAGATGATAAGTTTTTTCTTGTATTCTTCTTATGGCATTGAAGAGAAAGTGTTAAGACAGACCAATAGAACTGCAAGGCCCTAGACAGCCTCTTGCTTGGCTTGTGGAGAAGGACCTTTTAATCTTTATTATCTTCTCTTGTTGTTCATTCACAGGTAAAGTGACAGTGCTGGAGAGCTTCAGCTCACTGGTCCGAGTGGCTGTGGAGACATCAGAATCCCAGGTTGAGGTGGAGCTGGTCCCTGCTGTGGAGATTCCAACTTGCTGGCCCAAGAAAGCCCAGTGGCCTCATTGCCTTAAGCATTGGCCTTCCCAGGAAAAAGTGCAGTGCATCAAGGTGAACCATGTAAAAAGTACCATTAACTCTATGCTGGACACCTCACAGGTGTCTGACAGTGATTTCCCAAATGAAGGACTGCGTGGTGACGGCAGGCAAGGACTGCATGGTGATGGCAGGCAACAGCATGGTTGGAAGGTGTATTCTCTAGTGAAGTGACGTTTCAAAGTATTCTGCCAGATTTTATTGGGATTTTTACCCCTTACAGTGGTGAATCGTATGGAAGAAAAACTGAGTTAACTGTCTATTGCGTGACTCTCTCGCACACAGTTCTGCCTGTGTAGCTCAGTGCTGACGTGCATCATTCTTGCTGTTCTGCTCTGCCTCACACAAGCCTTCTGCAAATGGGCTGCTATCTTGCAGGTTTCCCTTTGGCCTAATCCCATCTTCCCTTACAATGCTCATGGCTGGATTCTGGCACTCCAGCTCAGCCCCAGTTGCCATGTTCCTGCAAGTCCCATTCCACCTTCCAGTCCTGCTCCCCTCTCGTGGGTGACCTGCTGCTCCGTAGCAAAGTGCCTGCTGAGCTGCACATCTGCCTTAATAGTACTGCTGGTACTGTAGCTGGTGGCTCTAGAGCTGGATCTCCTGGGAGTAACTGATATCAGCACACAAGAAATGAAACAAATTGCATGTTCAACGTTTTCTGCATGCCTCACATTTGCTGCCTCTGCTAACCCTGCTTAGAATACACGTTGAGAGATGTCACACATCCTTTTTGTAATGTCTCTCTGCGTTGCTCAGAGAAGTTTGCTTCTGATCTGGTGTCACACCTCCCCTCTTGTCCACAGTCACTTGGTTTTGACCTTTTGGCCCGCTCCAATTATCACTGGCAGCTGTGCTTCTCCCGTGCTGAGCGTATACTCATGGAAGGACTTGATGAAGATGGTGGTTGTCGCATGAAGTGCTTCAGGGTCTTGAGGCAGATGAAGGAAGATGTGTGGTGTGCTGGAAATAAGCCTGTCATCACAGCTTATCACCTTCAGGTAGGTATCACCACGGTACCAAGATACGGTCTCAGTATCTGTTGCAGTGGCTTCCATCCAGTAATGTCAAAATATCATGACCGTAAGTCACTGTAGTGTCTATGTAACTTCTAAGGTGACTGTCAAAACTGCAGTACCATTTCATTGCTTTACAGTGGCAGGAAGTTCAGTAAATATATGTTCCAAACTTCACCAAGAAACTAAAGCCTGTAGGAACATTTTGATTGCAGCAACATAAATAATGTTACAGTTGAGGCCCCTGCTCTGTTTTGACTTCACATAGGCATTGTTATATTGTCTTCAATTGTGCAGTTACCCCCTGCTTCTTGACTGTCTCAGCCATCCATATCCATCCATCTGTCTGGAGGAAAACTGTGCATTTGTCTTTGTGGACATGCACCAAACAAAATTGTCTTAGGTGAGCGTTATTTCGTAAATGAGGTGCAGTTCTGGTGTTATTTCATCTGGAGTGGGAAAGGAAGAAAGAGGTAAAGGGGTGGTAGCATCCTCCCTGCACATACTTCAGGGTTCCAGATGGCTTCAGACAACAATTGTGAAGAAGCGACAAAAGGCTCTGTTATGTCTGTGTCCCTGCATCTGACAGCTGCAGACACTGATGGACGACAGGCAGCACCATTTATCAGACAGCAGAGCAATCCTGTGTTCTGGACCTCCATTCTCCAGGAGCTGCCAGGGAGAGGCTGTTCTTCTCCCACCTTGAAGCCTCAACACGCCAGGCTTTCACAGTAGTTACTCATCTTTTGGTGTCCAAAACCAGATGCAATGCCAAGATTTCTCCTAAAGAAAAGGTTGTGACCATCAAATGCTATTATAGTCTTGTGACTAATCTAAGTCAAGATGGAGTCAGAGAAGAGTAGACAAGGCTGGTTGTAGCTTAGCAGAATGCAAAACTTCTTGATGCCTGTAAGAACAACCTGGTGGAAAAATTGTCATAGGTAGGAGAAAGTGGAAAACCATTTAACCATTAGTGATGATCTCTTTCTCTGGCTGAAGGAGGGAAGGTGCAGGAGTGCTGTTGCATGGAATCTTGATCAAAATAAAAAGCTTTTTAGAAGCTCTTCAGTTCTTTGCTGTAACTGTACTTCAGGCTTTTACTGAAAGAGAGCATTGGTTTACCAGACAGAAGGAATGCTCCAATGTTACTAAAAAAAAAAAAAAAAAGAGAGAGAGAGAAACAGTCAGTGGATAAATCGGCAGTGGAGCAGAAGCTTACTGTTAGGTTTCTTCACATTATCAGGTTTCGCCTGTCAGAGGTATCCAACAATCATGATTAAAAAAGACTCCGTATGAAAAAGGCCCCCAGTGACAGAGGAAATCCTTCCCCCCAGAAGTTGTGAAAGCCTTAGAGGACCAACTAAGTGGACTCATTATGCTTACTTCCATAGGAAGGAAGTTCAAGATCGGGAGTTATGGAAAAGATCTAGGTACATTTTGAAAGCCAACTCCATACCTCTGGTAGGCAGCTGGCAGTTAGGGACAGTTCAGTAAATGCTGGGGATAGATCACCTCTTTGGCACCTGACTGGAAGAGCTGCGCTCTTTTCCTTGCCTCCAGAAACTTCATTGCAACTGCTGTCCATGGATCTTGCTGAAGTAGTTTTAGTGTGATGAAAGGTAACTGCTCTGTAAGTCTCCAAGGAGTAGCTCAAGTTACAGCTTGAATTCCTCACTATGTTTTTTGTTCCCTGGCAACATTAAAAAAAAGTCTTTGTGGTTATTGCAGCTGTGACCAAAAAATTGTTCACATTTGAAAAGCTGTCTGAGAAGAAATTTCTCAGCACTACAACTATTGCAATGCCTACTGGAGGGGAAAAAACAAACCAGGCAATCCAGAATAGTGTGGTTTATTTTGATGAAATTAGTAGAATCATAGAATCATAGAATGGTTTGTGTTGGAAGGGACCTTAAAGATCGTCTAGTTCCAACTCCCCTGCCATGGGCAGGGACACCCTCCACTAGCCCAGGTTGCTCAAAGCCTCATCCAGCCTGGCCTTGAACACCTCCAGGGATGGGGCATCCACAGCTTCTCTGGGCAACCTGTTCCAGTGCCTCATCACCCTAATTTCTAATATCTAGACTAAATGTGCCTTCTACCAGTTTAAGTCCATTACCTCTCATCCTGTCACTGCATGCCCTTGTAAAGCATCCCTCCCCATCTCTCCTGTAGCCCCCTTTAAATACTGGTAGGCTGCTATAAGGTCCCCTGGAGCCTTCTCCAGGCTGAACACACACAGAATCACAGAATCACAGAAT
>NW_010140431.1:18159-19531 GCF_000699245.1 Pterocles gutturalis | reverse complement strand
TCCCGCATCAGAGGTGTGCTGGTCCAGCTGACGAGCGCTGGCACGCCGGCTCCTGGCAGGGAGGGGGCACGCTCGGCCACCCCCAGGCTCCCCTTGGGATGTGCTTTGGCAGCACAGTGGCTGTGTGTGGGTTCATGGCTGGGTGCGGGTTCCTGCGGTCCTGCCCTGTGGCCATGGCTGCGGTCCGGGCAGGGGGCCAGAAGTGGCATGTCCTCACCCAAGCTTGCACTGTGTGTGGAGGGATGGGGTGGGTGCCAGGCAGGCAGGGACAGGCCCCAGACACTGTTCTGCTTTGTCTGTGCACCCCGCATGTCGGTCTGGGTTCTGGGTCTGGGGCAGAGCCGCCTGTGGGGCTCACCCTTCTTCATACCTACAGGGTCCTAAAGGGAGGCTGGGGGCTTGCTACCTCTGCCCAGGTGCCATTGAAAGCCCCAAGGAAATGCTCACCCACACTTGAGAAGGGACATCAGTGCGGGATCTGGGGACATTGCCTGGGTATGCTCCCAGGCTGAGGAAAGGCCGATGGACACTGCAGGATGGGGACAGCAGGCAGGCTAGGGGGATGAGGGCCGCGGGACAGGGGCTGTGTTTCTGAGGTTCACTCACCCAGCCCCAGCCTTGCAGCGGTGGGGCCCACACCTCCAGCTCGCTGCTGATGGCTCTTCCAGATTTTTCCGTTCCTAATCAAATCACATCAGGTCGGATTTCCCTCCTGAGCTGCCTTCCTGCCAGCTCAGCGGGGCACAGATGCAATCAGCCCTGTGCCAGCACAGGCGATGGCAGGAGCCAGCAGCTCGGGCAGGTCCCGCTCTCTAGCCCGTGGGTGCCCGGGACTCTTCAAGGGTGAAAGGTGATAGCAGGACAAGGACCACTGATAAACTGCTGCTGCCCGTGCCCTGATCTGCCTGCTGGAAGGAGACCTGGAGCGGCCAGGACTTGATAGTCAACTTATAAAACTAGTTGGGCGTTTTCCATCCCACTCATCAGGACTCTGGGTTTCATGTGCTCGGAACCAACACCTCCTCTTTCCCCCCCTCCAGCCACCCCCGGTGCAGCCTGCGTCTTGGTGCTGGCCAGAAGGAGCTCTGCGCCCTGCCTGCAGCTGGCATGGGGGGTGCAGGCAGTTGCGAGGTGTCCTAGAGCCCTGCTGCTTCTCCTGGCCCCCCCCACCCATCAAATATCCATCCACCAGCGCTTGCCAGGGCTGACAGGCGTGAAGGGCAAGGTGGACACAGCCCATGCACAAGAGATGTACGTGAGCCACACACCAGTGCTCCACAGGAGGTGGCAGCACACTGGGGACACGCTGCTTGTGTCAGGCACCAGCTGCCTGTCCCCTGCCAGATAATGCGGCTGTGGCCCCAGGTGGATG
>NW_010140431.1:17714-18037 GCF_000699245.1 Pterocles gutturalis | reverse complement strand
TGCCCTGCCCACCCGGTCCTGGCGGCTGAAGCAGGCTGTGGCCATCCCTGCTAGGAAGAAGGGAAGGACCTTGTGCAGCTCCTTCAGTTTCCGGACCCGAAGGGGTGAGCTGGGCTCTGCAGTACCCACCAGTCCTGCTCCCAGCCTCAATGGCCATGGGACCTTCCCCATGGAGTCCATCCCCAGGACATGCCCTGGTACTTGGCTGCAGGACATGGGGCACCGACATCCCTCACTTCTCCCATGATTTCACCCTAACTCGTTGTACCCGCTGCTGCCCTGAGCCTGAAAGTCCCCCTTTGAAGTCACCAGAAGGTACAGGG
>NW_010140431.1:17356-17601 GCF_000699245.1 Pterocles gutturalis | reverse complement strand
GGGGCACAGGAGCCCAGCCGGGCAGGGACAGCTCCTCGCCAGGAGGGCAGGTCAAGGTTAGGCATTGCCCTGGCCAGGCACCACCGTGCCATGGCTCAGCACCCCGGGAGCAGGGCTGTGCAGGGGGGAGGGAACACACGCCAGGCTGCAGTGCTGCCGTGCCCAGGGCTGATCTGTAGGGTGGCAGGGGAGCGGGACAGGCAGTGCTGCCTGCAGGCTGCCTGCCGGCCTGCACGGGGGTTGGC
>NW_010140431.1:17056-17296 GCF_000699245.1 Pterocles gutturalis | reverse complement strand
GCCAGGCCACTCGGGTTGTCCAGGAGCGGCTGCTGCGCTCCTGTCCGGGCTGATTCATATCCTGGACGTGCAGGCATTTGGATAGCATCCACCCATGGGGTGTGACAGCACACAGCCATGTCCCCAGGGTGCCAGCCCTGCCGTGTGCTGGAGAGTGGGCTGGTGGCAGCTCAGACACTGCTTTCTCCTGCCTTGCAGGGTGACTCTCCCTTGCCTTGTGGGGCGTGCCTGTGCCTGGGG
>NW_010140431.1:16669-16960 GCF_000699245.1 Pterocles gutturalis | reverse complement strand
CCGGCTGCCTCTGCTGGGGCACCTGGGCGGCAGGGAGGCGCGAGAGGAAAGCGGCTGCCAGGGAAGCCCAGAGCCTGGGCTCCCGAACCTGGACCCATCCCCTCACCATGGGATGCCAGGAGGGAAGCAGGGGTGCAGCAGGGCTGCAGAGGGCAGGGAAGGAGGGGCCTGGGGATTCCCAGCCCCCAGGCAGCAGGAGTAGGGTGGCTGCCCCAGGCTGAAGGGCACAGCCAGCCCCAGCAGAGCTGCGTTTGCAGGCATGGTGCTCAAGATCACCACCTCTGCCAAGCT
>NW_010140431.1:15135-16649 GCF_000699245.1 Pterocles gutturalis | reverse complement strand
CCCAGCCTGCGGCTGCGCTGTCCCCAGGCTCCTGCACATGTGTGGGAGCAGGGTGGCCCAGGTGAAGCAGCCTGCAGCCCGACACCCTGGCAGCCTGTGCTGGCCCTGCTCCCCGTGCCGCGGTGCTGCGTGGCCTGAGCGAGGGCTGAACCCCATGGAGAACAGGAGCAGAGGCGTGAGCAGCAGTATGGCTCCAGGCTTGCACAGCTGGCACCTGAATTGCCTAAAAAAGTGTGAAATTGCTTTCATGCTCTGCTACCTTTGCTGAGACGGACCATCATTATGCTCCCCCCTTCCCAGCCAGCAGCCGGCTGCCTGCTGATTGCCCTGCTATTGCAGCTCTGCCAGATGAGCCCCTGGCTGGAACTGTGCGTGGCACAGTGCCACAAGACCACTGTGCTGGGGTGTGCTGGGTAGTACCCACTGTCCCGGGGATGGGCACCCCTTCCCTCCTCCCCAGCCTCTGTATTGTGCCCACCCCACATAAAACCACAAGCTGCTGCAGGTGTATCACCCTGTCAGGGGGTGAATCCCTGCCACAAGGCTGGGCTGGGGGGTGCAGACCCTGTTTCTTCCCCCTCATCAGATGCTCTGGGGGTGCAGGGGTCAGCTCAAGACCCAGCCCTGCCTTGGGGCTGTGCTGCTGCCAAAGCCCTGCCCTTTCCCAGGAAGGGCTGGCAGGGAGCCTGCCCATCAGATACAGCCGCAAGGAGATAAGGCTCCCTCCGGCTGTGCCAGCAGTGCCAGGAGCCGCCTTGGACCCTCACTCAGGCAGCTGAGGGCTCCCACCTTGACAGGGACACAGGGGCAGCCTGGCCCATCCCTCACCAGGGGGTGACTAATTGCTCCTGAACCACCTGGATGTGCACAGAAACTCCTCTGCAGCCTTAATAACGATAATCAATCATCCTGTTCCTGCTCTGGGCAGGGATTGTGGAAGGCTTTCCAGGGCTCTGGAACCGGCAGGGCTGGCGAGGGGACTGTGATGCCAGTGGTGGGGGTCCTCTCGAGGGGACACAGAGGTCTCTGCCCTGGCCGTGGCTGTCCTCCCATGCCACCCATTGGGAGGGCGATCCATGCCTGGGTGCACCTGCAAGGGGAAGCGCCAGCTCCCTGATGCTGGAACTGTGCTGGTGCTCCCACGGCTGTGCAAACCGTGATTTTGGACTGTGATTTTGGAGGTAAGATGGGGCCAACTGGGAGCCCAGGCTGTGCACAGGCTGCGGGGTGCTCCCTGCCCCAGGGAGTTCTGCAGGTCCCTGTGCAGAAGGGACAGAAGCAAGTGACAAGGAGCTGCTGAGTGGGGCCCAGGAAAAGGATCCACATCTGGGATTTCTGCAGGGATCAAGATACTTTGCCCCAGGGAAGCAGTGCCATGTTCTTCCAGACACTGATAAAGTTAAACCCTTGGTCTGGTTAAAGATTTAGCCCGCAAGGCAAGCCTGGGTAGGACAATGCTGTCAGTTCTGCCGACTTGACACTTGCACAGGCAGAGGGGACTAGACCTGCTGCCC
>NW_010140431.1:14769-15004 GCF_000699245.1 Pterocles gutturalis | reverse complement strand
GGACCCTGCCATCCCGGGGCCACATCCCAGCCCCTGCACAGGCGATGGAGCTGGAGCATCCCCAGGTGCCGAGCTGAGCCCAGGCAGGCGGATGGCATGCAGCCGGGGAGGGTAGTGTCCCGCCGGGTGCTGGTCTTTCTTTGATGTAACCTTATAACTTACACCCCCCCACCACCTGCCCTGGCTGCAGCTGGGCCCAGTGCCACAGTCCAGGGGGGAGGCTCCATGCCGCTGT
>NW_010140431.1:13068-14706 GCF_000699245.1 Pterocles gutturalis | reverse complement strand
GCCCAGCCAGCGTCCAGCCCTGCACCGTGTGTCCCTGCCCCACTGTCCCCCAAGGGGGTCCCCAGGCAGGGACCCCAAAGCTGGTGGTCCCAGGGCAATGTACCCTTTCCCCTGGGGCTTCCTCAGCCCCATGGCATGAGAGGCTTCATCCACCTGGCAGCAAAAGGCAGATCCCTGCTGGCTTGTCCTGTCCCCAAGGTCACTCCACTGGCTGGAGAGCACCCGGGGGCTTTCCAGGAGCCACAGAAGTTAAGGAGCTAGCATGGCAGGGAGGAGGTGCAAAGCACCCTCCTGCCTTCCCAGCCGGCTCCTGTGACAGCTACCCTTTCCCAGTGCCCAGCCGGGCAAAGGGAACAGACACCCACAGCCACAGCTCTCCTCCTGTGGCCCTGTGCCTGCGTCCTTGGGGAAGCTGCACACAGTCATCGTGGTGGTAGTTGGGACTTCCCAAATACACCCCTGCAAAGGCATCCCAAATACACCCCTTGGTCCATCTTTGGGGTGCTGGTGTCCCCCAGGCTGCACAGGCATCCCCGCTTTGAGATATTTTGGGCACAGGGGCCTTGAACCCCAGCTCTGTCCCCTCTCTGTGGGTGAGCAGATGGCCTCCCCTGCCCGGATGGGCTCAGCACCCCAGGGACAAGCTGTATGTGTGATCCCTGTGTGCCACCAGGCACTGCCACCATCCCCTGCCACGGCCAGAGTGGCCATGGCTGGCCCTGCTCTGGGGCCAGGGCTTTCCTCCCCAGCCAGAGCCCTGTGTCTGCAGCCCCCACGCAGCTCTGTGCCGTGGTTTCCCTCGGCACACAAGGAAGACTAGAGGGGCTGCTGTGTGCTCTGCTCTGCAGGCACCACGGCTTGGTCTCCTTCCCAGCTCCCAGCTTGGCTGGCTGTGTGCCGGAGGCACGTCCCCGTGGGTGCATGTGCTGCAGAGACCCTGATGGCAGCTTTTTGCTGGAGCAAATGCAGATGGTGCAGGTGGGAGGCAGGGATGGAGAAGCTCAGGTGAGCACCCAAGGGAAGTGTCCCTGCTCGCAGGCAGGGAGAGGACAGAGGGGACTCTGGCAGGGGTGCCTGCTGGAATGCCACAGGGAGGACAGCACATACCTCTCTGCCCTTTCAAAGTGGCCTCCAATTCAGTGTCAAGAGTGGTTTCAAAGCTCTCTCCTTGCATCAGGCACCGGAGGCAGCAAAGCTGCCCAGTTCCCACCTCCTCGCTGCCCCCGGCCATCCATCCCATCTGCTAGAAAAAAGCCAGCACTGGGAGCAGCCGGGCGAGCAGCAACACTCCAACCCAGAAGCATTCCCAAGCCCTCCTTCATTAGCATTCCTCCTCTTCCAGCCGGCACAGCCTGTTCCCAGCACCCCAAGTGTTAATTGAATTACTTCCCCCAGAACTGCCGCAGCTTCAGGGACCTGAGCATCTGCATACACCACGGGCAGCCTGCGCCATGCTCCCTGCCTTCCCCGTGGGATGAGCCAGCTGTGGGGAAGGAAAACAGAGCTGGCAATGGCAACTCCAGGCTGGTGTGAAGGTGCAAACGGCCCCGTTGCAAAGACTCACAGAATGAAGGGAATGGAGTGACAGTGTAAATCAGAAGCACCAAGGGCTTTGGGAGCCCCCCAGGCAGATTCAGA
>NW_010140431.1:10876-13050 GCF_000699245.1 Pterocles gutturalis | reverse complement strand
CTGTGCAGAGCTGGGAAATGTCCTGCTGCTGTTAAAGCCATCGCTACGCCCGCTGTTGGGCAGCAGCCCATCAGCCTGAGGCTCTTGCTGCATCTTTACCTGAAGAAGCTGATTTTGTGGGTGCCTTTGGGGTGCACCCACCTATAGCTACAAGCTGCCGACACAAACCCCCTTTGTGTGCCCAGCCCACATCCTGGCTGGGTTTTACCCAAAACAGCCCTGGGGAGGAAGGCTGCATGGTGTTTGTTTTTACTAATGAAGCCCCATAATCAAATAATTTCAGTTTTAATTGTAAAGCCAGCAGGCAGATTTCTGTCTCCAGATGGGACATGATAGGAATAGCTGAAGGCTGGGCACGTTCTGCCGCTCACCTTAACACTTGGAGCAAGGCTGACGGGAGCAGCCCTGGGGAGGCTTTGCCCTGCCTTGGAAAAGCTGGGTCCCCGAGGGGTGCAGGGACTGTACAAACCCCTCTGGCACAATTTTAAAAAAGGATCTAGGGAAAAAAAACCTAGGAAAATAGGGGTTCCTCCACCCCGAGCCATTCCTGGGTGGAAGCGGAGGCGCATCCTGCCACAGTGCTGGCAGAGCCCTGGGGCTGTGAAGCTGAAGTGTGGCAGTGAGATGTTCCCTGGAGCACCAGGGCAGGCAGCCAGCATCCCGCCTGCACCAGCCTGGGACTGTGTCTGGGCTGAACCCCCTGTGCCTGGGGGCAAGGAGCACCATAGCCCCTGGGGTTGGACAAGAGGATAGCGGCTTTCCTAAGCAGTTGGTAGGCAATGTGGGACTCAACCTGGGGTCAGCCCCAAAGCCTCCCCTGCTTCTGTAATCAGGGAAAGCCAACTCTGGGGTGGGTGTGCTGCTGCCGTGCCTGTGTCTGACCAGGGCAGGCAGGAGCTGTTTCCCTTGATTTCATCTCCCAGATCTGTCAAAATACGTGAAACCTAATTGTGACTTCCACTTGCTGTCTCATTTTTTGGGTGCTTGGACTTTGGGAAAAGAGAAAAATAAAGAGACTGGGTCATTTTCTGTTTGGAAGAGCTGAGATATTAGTCCTCCAGTTGCAAAGAGCTCTGCTTATGTCCATTCAGGGGTCACCCAACTTGGAAGGGAATGATGGGGGAGAGGAGAAATATCCCCCTCACCAAAGAAAGTATGTATTTTGTCCAGCTTCTTGTTTAGGCTGGGGGAGAATTGGGTGCAGTGAGATTGGGATTACCTTCCCGATCTAAACCTGCTAATTCAGGATAAACCCATCTATTTGTTTCCCATGATGGAGAAATGCAGCCCGGAGGGGCTGGGTTGCTCTGGGACTGATGAACTTCCCCAGGCTGGGGGCATTCCCTGCTGCCTGCCCACCTCAGCGGTCACCCAGAGGCCAGGGCCAGGCAGCCGGGTCCCCTGTTCCAGCTGGAGGTGTCAGGGGAAGGGGAAGGAAGAGGTCTCCTCTCCTCCCCATCAGAGAGGTTTGTTCCTCCCAGCAGAGGACGAGCTCAGCAGGGCAGGGTGATGCAGCCCAATCTGGGCAGGTCATGCCAAGTGTAAAATACCCAGTGCCCTTGTTGGTGTGATTACAATGGCCATAACGGGTCAGAGCCCGTCTCTTATCAGGGGTGGCTGCTTCTGCTTTCAGCTCCCCGAGCTGCTGCCCTCCCCATGCCCACGGTCCCACTCCCAGTGCCGACAGCATTTCTGGAATGCCCTGGGAGGGATCCAGGCTGGGGCATGTGGGGTGCTGAGCAGCCACCTGTCTGGCGGGGCGTCTCTGCTCTTATCTGCTTTCCCTTTTTGGGCCTGAACCATCAGAGACATCAAACCAGAAATAAAGTCATTAACTCACGAAACAAAGAAAGATGAAAATCCTCACTTTATTTTTTTTAAATCAGAGCCTCGGCTCCTTGGGGCCTTAAGCAGCATCTTCCCTTCTCCAGCCTTCCTGCAGCCAGGTCTGTCCCAGCCCCACACACATCCCAGGGGTGAGGAGAGGAAGGACACACAGGCACCCACCCCACAGCAGCCCATGCACTTGCTTCTTGTGGCTCTCCAGCTGGGCTGGGAAGCCCTGTGCCTGGTCCCCTCCCTCGCCGACAGGCTCCAGCAGCTGCACACAGCTGGGGTCATTCTCACTGGAGCCCAGGCTTGGGCACACTGGGCACACCAGGCACATCCAGTCG
>NW_010140431.1:10217-10528 GCF_000699245.1 Pterocles gutturalis | reverse complement strand
ACCTGCTCCCCGCCGGCTTCCCGCCGGGCCCCCGTGCCAGCAGCACGCGCGGGAAAGCAGGGCTGGGGTTAAACCCAGCCAGCCCAAACCACACACAAGCAATTTCATACTCGTGTGAGCGCGTCGGGGCCAAAAGGCACCACTCGGCTCCTGCTTGGGGTGCTGCGCCAACAGGATGAGGGGTAGCGGTTTTAAGCTGAAAGAGGGTAGATTTACATTAGGTGTTAGGAATAAATTCTTTACTGTGCGGGTGGTGAGGCAGTGGCCCAGGTTGCCCAGAGAAGCTGTGGATGCCCCATCCCTGGAGGGGT
>NW_010140431.1:8755-10151 GCF_000699245.1 Pterocles gutturalis | reverse complement strand
GAGTGGAACAAGATGATCTTGAAGGTCGCTTCCAACCCAAACCATCCTGTGATTCTATGATTCTATGAAATGGGAATGAGCTGGGGCCAGGGAGGCACCCACGGGGCACCTGTACCTGACGCAGAGGCTGGGGGTGCCGGTGACATGTGGGGGTCCTGCTGCAGTGTGAGCACCCAGCCAGCCCTGCATGACCTGGGCACCAGGGCAGGGAGGAGGCCGCATGGGGGCTCAATCTCTGGTGGGCTTTTTTTGGTGGGCTCAGCCCCTCAAGTGAAGAGCAGCACCCAGCTACTCTCCCCCCAGGGCTGGCCACTAACCTTCAGCAGGGAGGAGGAGGAGCAGGGATGCTGGTTGCAAGTGAACTTGCTGGAAGACCAGCTCCCTTCCCGCCCAGGAAAAGCCCAGACTGTGCCCACGGACAGCAAAGGAGGGTGGGCGTGAGAGTGCTGGGAGGGAACAGCTGCTGGGAATGTAAATGACCACCCATGAATGCTGGTTTTGTCTTGTCCCAGCCATGGCTGCACTCTGCTTCGGCTGGGCAGCCTTTAAACACAGCCACTCACCGGGCGTCAAATAAACCCAGTCTGGAAAACCTGGAGAGAAACTGAGCCTGAGAGGCACTGCACCCTGCCCCTGCCCAGCCCTGCCAAAACCACAGCCCCGCAGGAGGAACCAGTGGAGCCGGCCAGAGCGAGCAGAGCTGCAGCAGCAGGGCTGTGCAGGGGCTGGGCTGGGCTCCCCTGGGGCCCCTGGTGAAGCTTTACTGCTGCCTGCCAGAGGAAGAGCGATGGAAGGAGCAGAGATGCTCAGGAAGCGGGTGAGGCGTGCTTCCTGCTCCCTTCCTGCTCGCTTCCCACTCTCCACACCTGATGGGGCACTGCTGTGGGGCTGGGGAGCAGAGGCAGACTTTTCCAGGTACAACCTTGGGGTGAAGATCTCGGCTTGGCTACTGGCCTGGGACATGGAACGCTGCCCTGTGACCCACCACAGCTCCGTGGGCAAACGGAGATGCTGCCGGTCACTGTGGTTTATGGCCAGAGCCATGTGCTGACTCGACGCACGCTGACAGATCCATGCCCTGAAAATCTGGTTTTGTACGGATAAACAGCAGTTCTTGTTCCTGTTGCTAATGTCATATCCACGCGTTGCAACAAAGATATTTTAATAATACATAGTTCTTTTAATGAAAGGGCTTAAAAAACTAATTTACTTTCCAACATTTATATATGTCATATTTGCTCATTTATTCATGCAATAAATGAAATTAGAGTTACTAAATATTTGGGAAATAACAAGTATACACAAGAAGTGCACCTGAATATTAAAAAAAACCAGGCACTGCTTTTCCTGGCTCAGAGGCTGCCACAGGCACACGCTGCCGGGTGTTTCCTCCTCT
>NW_010140431.1:4308-8685 GCF_000699245.1 Pterocles gutturalis | reverse complement strand
ATACCCGCCACATTTTTATTTTTATCATCCCATCCAGTGTCACTGTTTAGATCAGCTTTTATTAAAAATAAATAATGCTTTTAAAATGAAGCTGGCACTGGGGCACCAAACTGTGACAAAGGCCAGGGAGGTGGCGCTGAGGATGATTAATGTGATTTTTCCAGCAAAATCTGCAGCAGTTCTCCCATGCCGAGGGCTCTGCCGGTGGGTGTGGGAAGGATGAAAGCACTCGGTGCCACTCGCACCCCACGGTCCTGTCTGCGGAGGGCACAGCCCACGCTTGGGAGAGGTCTGACTGCAGCCTCATGCTCTCCCCAGGCCAGGCTTTGGTGGGCATGGGTCAGGCAAAGGCAGGAGGTCAAGGATGGAGCCTTCCCAGCCTGTCCGCAGGGGCTCTGCATCCATCCCTCCTGCAGCCGTTCTCCCCCACACCTGCCTCCAGCAGACCCACCTGCCTGCACCCAGCTGGGTGACGGACATCGCTCATCCTCAGGGTGGTTAAACAGGACGTACGATGTGCACCGACAAGCGGCATACAGGGACCCCAGGGATTCAGTAATGTCATGTATTCATTGCTTCACCATGCTGGGCAGGCACAGTGTCCCACACCAAGCGCATCTGTATCGCGTGTGGAAGCTTCCCCTGTGTTGCAGCCTCCAGGTGAAGCTGAGCAAACCTCCAGCACCCCGGGAAAAGGTCCGAAGGCTGTGCAAGACCAGGCTTGCTGGGCAGACTCAGCCTGATCGGGCTTCCCAGGAGGGTGCACCCCATGTACCCCAGCGCAGATGCATTTTGCTATGCAGAGCACTGGTGCCTCTGCTGATGGCCATAGGGACTGGGCTGCAGCTGCTGCCCTGTTGTGACAACCCCAGTTGCAAAACCCCTGCAGCAAACAAGGCTGGCGGCAGAAGGGCTGTGGCCCTTGCTTGGAGCTTGGCCAAGAAGCGCTCAACGCCTAAGCTTTCCCCCGCTTCCTGCTCACAGCAACCAGAGGGAAAAGTCATGAGCAAAGTCTTAGGCAAACATTTTAGGAATCAAAACCTCTCACTCCCTGAGCACAGTTTGGCTTAACAGCTTGACGGGGGACGGCACGCACTCGGTGTACAGATTGGGAGACAGAGACGCTGCCCCATGGAGCTTGCAGTTATCCGCTCCAGCAGGGAGGGGAGAAGGTGCTGCCACACTTTGCTTTGCTCCATTTATCCTGGTCCCTCCCCTGCCTTTCCAGGCCAGACCATTTCCCAGACTCCACTTTATCCCATCCCTGCCTCTTCCTTTCTAGCGCTACCAGCATCGCTAATAATAACAGCTCTAAATTCTCCTCGCCTATTGCTTAGTCCATGGCAATGAGTGCTGTGCAGCTTTGTTGCATCTCTCCGTGTCTCCATTCCCTCTGCAGCTAGCTGTGTGTGCTCCCTTAAAAACATAAAATGCGTGGGCAATGGCACAGCACTCCCTCCTCCCCCAGTTGTGCAATTCGGGATGCAATATCCAACCCCCTGGCTCTTTGCTCACGGGAACATCACGCCCGTCCCCGTGGCAGGCAGAGCAGATAGGTGGTTGTATTCCTTCCCTCTCCAAGGAGCCGGGAGTGCGCAGAGAGCTGGAAATAGCCCTGGCTGACACAGATACCTGTGCAGAGCAGCAGGGGCCCGCACTCGCCGTGGTAATTGCATACTGCATGGCGATGAGTCACCCGCAGCCCGGCTCCGGCGGGCAGCCTCCCTGCCTCCTGCCGCACGGCGCGGGCAGGGTTCGCTATCCTCAACCTGGTACTGTTTGACTGGGAAAGTGCTGCACCCCCCAAGAAGGGGGGTCCAAAGTACAGGCAGCGAGTGGCGAGGATAGTGGGCAATGAGAGCATCTTGCAGCTTTTTAAGCTCTCGAGATGCTTTCAAGTGCCAGGAAGGCTGATTTTGCTGCATTATTTCAGTTGCTAGCCGTGTCTGCATGGGGAGCTCCTGTGTGCAGAATAACTGCTTGCAGCAGGGAGGAATTTGAGCACTGACTGGTCTGGGGGGGCTGAGCCCCCTGGCTGACATCATCTGCAAGGGACCAGGGACCACCCTGGAACCAGCCCTCAGCACATCCCAGGACGGGGACCCAGGGCCTCTGAGATGGGCCCCCTTATCTCAGCCACCAGTACAACCACAGTCAAAGCAGCTGGAGAAGGAAGCGATGCGTCGGCTCATGCCGAGCTCCTCGGCTACAGCAAGAAGAGCCCACCAGCAGCGCTCTTCATCCTCCTCCTCATCCTCCTCCCCACAGCAGGGGGTTCGGGGACTGCCTCGCTGCTGGCAATTGCGCTGTCAGGAGGAGATTAATAAATAATTAGCCGGGAAACTTCCATTGGGGAGCTTCGTTTCTTCTCCTCCAGTGGTGGTGCCTGTTCAGAGAGCTAAGCTGGGGGAGAGCGGCTGTCTCCAGGCAGAGGGGCTGGGGGGGTGGCATTTCCCTGCCAGGCTGGCAGTTCCCTGAGCTCCTCTGCAGCTGACTTCACATATCAAAGGGACACAGGAGGCAGGAGAAGGAATAGGTAAAATCAATGACAGCCTATTTGGTGGGATAAAAGAGCATGGTTTTATTTATAGCACAGGCTGGAGCTGAAGTGTCTCTTGCCCAGGGACACAGGGTGGAGGCACTGAGGGACAGCAGAGCAGGGCCTGCGTGGGGCCAGGAGATGCACCAGCACCCGCTGCCCCGGCACCTCAGCCCCCAGCCCCACTGAGCCCATGGCCCCCTCCCCTCTGCTCACCAAAGGGGGGCAGGCAGCTCCACACACCAAGCTGCACAGGGAGCAGGAGGGGGTGCCTGTGGAAGGGCTTCTGCCCTAACACCGGTGCGTGAGTTAGACATGTGCAAGGCGACCCAAGCGTGTTCTCCTCAGACCCCAGCTCCTTGCCCATCTGTTGCAGCTGCTGCTGGGTGTTTGCAGAGCACTTGCCCTTCTCTCCCCCCGTCCCTGCTCTAAAGCATCCCCGCTGCTCCCCGTGTGCTCTGGCTGGTGGTCACACTGGGCTGGGGGCCATGAGGCAGGGAGATGCCCATGGACATCCCAGCATCGGCTGTTTGAAGAACACGGAGAGAGTCCTTGCTGGGCATTTTTTTTGCTCCCATCGCTGCTCACCCCTTGGCCGGCTTTGCTGGTGCAGGAGGATCAGACCTCCTCGGGTGATTGTGGCGCATCTCTGGGAGGAGGCAGTTAACCAGAAAGAGGAAGAGAAAACAGTGATGGCAGCACCCAGGCTCTGAGCAGTGCTGGGGAGAGGCTGAAGGAGTGGCTCTACTTGGGGCCAGGGTCAGCAGAGGAGGAGGGGGTTGATCTGGGTTTTGGCCAGCCTCCCCCTTGCCCCTTGCTCCTGCCAGGGAGTCAAGCAGACGAGCAGCTGGCAGCAGGATGATGGGGATGGAGGAGACACCCCAGTCCCTGGTGCTGTCCCACTGGGCAGGGACAGGCAGGGAAGGGAGGCCGAGCAGTGCCACCAGGACCAGAGGCAGCCCAACAGGCAGGGACGAGGCAGCAAGGGGACAGCAGGGTGACATCAATGGGATATGACAGACACTCAGCGCAGTGTGAGAGCTGCCAGTGGCACGGTGTGGCGAGGAAGCAGAGTTCAGAGCGAGAGAGTAAGCATGAGGGACACGTGCCGTATGGCACAGCTCCCTTTGGTCCCTGCACGCTGATGTCTCGTGCCAGCACCAGGCTGCCACCATGGCATCACGTGGGGACACTGTCAGCGTCAGGCTTGGATCTCTGCGGCGGGATGCCAGGCACTGCAGAAAGCGGTGCAGAGTCTCTGGCAGGGGGTTTCTTCCTCCAGGTAAAGCGAGGTATGGAGTGAGATGAGTTCTCCAGGCTGCTGCCTGGCTCTTGTCCCCATGCGGAGGGGACCAGCTGGCCCCACTGCTTCAGAGTAGCCCCGGGGCGAGGAAGACAGACTGCTTCAGCTGCTCCCGTGGACAAATGAGTCACTGGAAACGCCCCAAGTAGTCAGTGGGCATCCTGGTCTCCTGGCTCAGCCCACGCAGCTGATGGGCAGCACGAGCTGCATGCAGGAGCCTTCCCTGCCCTCCTGTCTGCTGCCTGGCCTCTGCTGCTGGCTCTGGGAAATTCCCATCTGTTCAACAGCTCATCCGCACCCCCTTCTTACTCCTATCCCACCACATTCCTCTCTTCACAGGTTTCCTCTGCAATAACTGCATAGCTGTAGCTCTGCAGCACATGCAAGGATGTGGCTTTAGAGAGGAGCAGGCTGCAGAACCGGGCAGGTTGGAGCCCTGTACAACTTCACTCTGCATGTGGGCATCCCGCAGCCCTCGGTGCTAGCTGTGGCTCCTCTGCTGGAGCTGGGGCAGCCCAAGTGCCTGTCTCTGCTC
>NW_010140431.1:0-4251 GCF_000699245.1 Pterocles gutturalis | reverse complement strand
AGAGGGGGCTGGGGGTCTCTGCCATGGCACAGGCAGATGCGGTGCCTGTGTGTGCCTGCACGAGGGGGGTTGCCAGCACGGTGGAGCATCGCTCCCTGATGATGCCTGGGGATGCTGGAGTGGGAACGACAACCTCTAAGTAAGCACAGCCACAGTCCTGCCCTGGCCAAGCTGGAGCTCAGAGCCAGGAGCCCAGCCAGCACCCACCTGTCCTCTGAGGGTGCCACTCTTTTGTTTCCCATGTCCCCTCCAGCCCAAGAAGACACATCCTCAGTCCTGTGACAAAGAGAACATCGGAGTGAGAGCAGAGAGGCAGCTTCCACCCAGGGTTGTGGGGAGTGAGGGGCCCCGTCGCCCAGTGGTGCGTGTCCAGAGGTGTGTGCCTTGCTGAGCATTAAGCATCGCAGAGCCCTCCTGTCACAAACTGAGGAGGATGAGGAGGAGGATGCAGGAGCTCCCAGGTGAACATGGCTGACCAGGAGCCACCAGACAGAGGACACGTGGAGGAAAAGTGACACCAGGTCCCTGCGCTTGGTGACGTCAGGTGAAGGACAAGGTTGAGCTGAGTGCCAGGCTGAGGGGAAGGAAAAACAGAGCTCATGGAAAGGAGCCAAGCAGAGAAACCCAGAGAAACCCAGGGGCAGGGCACTCCTAACCGCTGCTGCCCCGTGGGGAGCACAGCCTCCAATTAACATCCCACATGAATGAAGATTGCTCTAGAGGAGGACTTTGGGAGAGTCACAAGGTCACCATCCCCTTCGGCTGCCCCGGCTCACCCAACCACCGGCTCAGAGAGACCCAGCCAGCACAGAGCCCCCTTCCCCCGGGTCCCCAGCAAGAACGGTCACCAGCAGGGCTGTCCTGGCCACCACGCAAATTCCCCCTGGGGCTGCATTTAATTTTAGTGCCAAGGAGAGCGGGTCACAATGCGGGGGGCTGGTGAGGAGCCACAGAGGCTGGGGGATGTTGTAACTTGGAGGAGCCCCATTTGCTACTGCCTCTCACTGCTTGGTCCTTACAACATTTTCCCATCCACAAACAGGGGCAGCTGCAACGCGAAACCGAAGGCGGGAGTTTGCACAGCGCGGGGTGTCTCCTGCCCAGCCGCCGCTCATTGGCTCCTGCCCCTGTCCCACATTTGGCCTTTGGCATGCGAAGGGTACCTTCAAACCCTGTCCCCTCCTGACCGCTGCCCTAATGACATTCCTCGCTCTCTGCTGGTTTGAAAGGGCATTCGCAGACTTTTCCTGTTATATTTTACCTTGGTAATACTATCCCCAGCCCCTCCGGGCTCAGCACGGCGTTGCTGCGGCTGGCTGCAGCGCCGGCATCGTGCCACGGGGTGCTCTGGCTTAGCCGGGACAGCAGGAGAGGGTGGGCGCAGGGGGCTTGTTTCTGCCCGACTGGGGCTGACCCCTCTTTGAGGGCATAAATACAAGCAGCAGCAGAAGCTGGAGATCTGGCTTCTCTCCTGCTCATAAAGCTCAGGTTTTGGTTTAGGAGGAAAGCCGTGAGCACATAGGGAAACTGCACGGTCATTCTGTACACAGGGAAGGGTGCGTGCATTCGGGGAATATCACGTCCCGCTCACACCACTGCACTCAGGTACCATGGACCGGACACCATCTCTACCCACCACGGGCATTTCTGGGGCTGCAACGTGACTGACATCTTAGGAGATGGAGACAATACTGGCTATAACATCTTGTCCTCCTTTGCCTGTCTCCTGGTCCTTTCGAAGCCCTTTTTATACGTGTTATTCAACCAATCCCCCCAGAAGCTCCAGGGCACAGGGAAGTGGTGTCATCTCCATTCTATTGGTGAAAAAAAACACAAAAGGCATAGAAAAACACTTGGACCGTGCAAAAGTCCAGAGCAGTCAGCAACAGAAGTTGGACCATGTTAACACCGACTTGCAGCCACGTGAGCAACTGTACTTCATCCTCCAGGATCCCACCCAGAAGCAGCAGCAAGTCCTCCCCACTGAGATGCCCCCATTTCACTCTGTCTCTGCTGTCCTCTGGCCCCATCGCAGCATAAGGGCAGTCTGACTCCAATGCCCATCCAGTTTTGCCTGCTTGGTTGAAAAAAGCTGTAACCTGTCTGTGTCCAGAGGAGACACAGGGCAGTGCCACTGGGCTCCTCCTGCTCCTCCAGTGCCTCTGGGCTGTCCAACCGAGCTGCTCCATGCATCTGGAGACTGGAAGGGGCTCATTTTCTTGGGTTAGAAAGCAAGGAGGGAGGAACTGTGCTTGCACATGCACCAGAAGGGAAAAGGCATTTCTGAAACACACAGCTATGCAGGGCTGGATTTTAGAACATTAGTTCACAAATAATTCCCATTAATGGTTACTTCCTATTCGAGTACAACTAGTATAAAGGAAATCACAGGATACTTGAGTGAGAACCTTGCTTTTTGTGCAACAAATTCCTCCCCAAAGACCGCTTTTATGGTGAGACCTTCCAGTCCTGCTTTTCCCCCCAATGGGGCAAACATCCCTCTGGTTCTCTGCTCACCTCCTCCCTCTGTAGCGTTCAACACTTGCACTTTCTGCAAAGGAGGGACTGGTGGGGACACACTCTAGATCACCGGCCAGTAGGGCCAACTGGGAATTTGAGTCTTGGTCAGCAAGGAATTACATGTGCCCTGGAACAAGGCAATTTCCTTCCCTGGGCCCTGCCTGTCCCTGCGGTGCAGCCCGGCAGCCTGTGCTGTGCCTGCTGTGAGCTGCAGCTGGACATCCTGCAGTGGCATTCCGGGGCCCAGACCTCCCACCCAAGGGAAGAGAAGTTTCATGGCTGGCGGAGCAGCTTCAAAAGCACCTTGGGTAACCGTCTCAGCACTTCATTAGCCTAATTAGGAGTTGGCTGGCGGAGCAGCTTCAAAAGCACCTCGGGTAACCGTCTCAGCACTTCATTAGTGTAATTAGGAATAAAGTGCCACAGCAATAAGGAAGAGGTGGTGGCAGCTTCTCTCTTGCTTTGTCCCATCCCGGCAGCTGGGGTCCCTGCTGCCCGCTCTTGTCAGCAGTATGATGTAAAACACACTGCCCACTGACGTCTTCTTTTGGTGCTCAGGATCATTAAAGGAAATCCAATGTTGCCACATTGCATGGTGTTCCCAGCATGTCCTGAACCAAAGGGAGGCCAGAGGGTATTAAAGAGCATCTGAAACAGCTCTCCCTTGGAAACAAAAACAAGGTGAGAATACGGATGGGTAGCAATCCATTCCTGATAGAGGAAGAAGCATCTCCTGTTCACCCATCAGAGCCTGACACAGAGCTCTCCACCTGGATCACTCCACATCACTTTGCTTCATCAGCCATTTATGCGCATAAGTATCCTGCAGGCCCACCTGGGGGGATCTGCGAGTCTGGAGCCATCAGGCTGCAGGTGTTGCCACTTGGTCGGTTGTGTATCAGCTAGTTCAGGCCACAGTGCCAAAACCTGCTCATTCCCGTGTAATTGCTACGGGTAAGTAAATAGAACATTCATGAGATTTTTAGTCCTGTCATTAATTCTTTCTGAAAGGGCTTTTAGTGCATGCCTCAAAACCCCAGACAGAAAAATGATGTGTGTGACATCAAGATACTCACAGCAGCAGCAGGGTAAGCACTGTGACAACAACGAGAGAAACCTGAAGACCTTTTGCTCCTTGTTACTCTTTGCCCTCAGCCACCTGGCCCCACTCCGGTGCAGACCCACCCAGCCTGGATGTGACCCCCAGCCCAACATTCTCAGGGTTGACGTACCACAATACAGGGTGATCTGGGGACTGCTGAGCGGTGCCCAGTGGTGCTGAGCATCCCCGCTTTTAAGGGCTGGCACTATTAAGGTGTGCACGGCATTGCTTAAAGCAGGTGGGCACGTGTCCCAAATGAAAGTGCTTGTGCCCCACATGCAAGCCCCATGGGGCACTCTGCAACCATGGCTGTCCCCCCTTGACTCTGGACGTGACCCTCAGCCCAACACGCTGCACTCAGGGTTTATATATCATAGAACCGTAGAATGGTTTGGGTTGGAAGGGACCTTAGAGATCATCTAGTTCCAATGGGCAGGGACACCTCTCAGGTTGCTCAAAGCCTCATCCAGCCTGGCCTCAAACCCCTCCAGGGATGGGGCATCCACAGCTTCTCTGGACAACCTGTGCCACTGCCTCACCACCCTCACAGTAAAGAATCTATTCCTAATATCTCGTCTAAATCTGCCCTAATATCTTCCTAATATCTAGCCTAAATATCCCAACGCGGG
>NW_010140430.1:4852-21948 GCF_000699245.1 Pterocles gutturalis | reverse complement strand
GGCGTCCTGCCGCGGGTGCGTGTCCGGCTGCTGCCGGAGCCGCCGGAGTGAGAAGGAGGCTGGTGTTGCAAAACGAAAACAACTCGTCACAACAGATCAGACAGCCCAGCCCTGCTCTTTTCTTCTGGGGAAGAAGAAAACCAGAAAAAGTACCCTTAACTGTAGAACTTTCCGCTTCTGCTGGTGGAGCAAAGAGTGTGCGCAGCAGCAGGAGATGTTCTCAGCCATGCGATGAGGGCAGAGCGTGGAGGCACTTGTGTCCTAATCAAATCAATTAACCCCTCTGCTGATGGGCATGCCAGAAAGGTCCAGGACTCTGGATCGACATTCCTGTGCTTCTCCGTCCTCTCAAGATGAACATCTTTTTCCTGGAAGTGCCACATTTATCTTCCAAACATCCAGCTACAAGTGATGATGTGCACACGTAGTTGTGTCTTTATTGCAACAGCCCCAGAAATACACACTCAAATTAAAATGTAAAAAGCAATAGATAGATATCGCTGTATTTATTTACTACCAATTATTATTTTAAAATTTCTTATTCTAAAACCAGCTTTACAATAGGAGCTGTCTCCCTGCAACATATAAATAACTGTTGATAAAATCTGATGGATCCTTTCAGCCTTCCACCTTCACTGTACACACATCGTGCAGAAAGTGACTGTGATCTCTTAACAGCTTTGGAGCCCTGATTTCAGACCAACATTTGGTGGTATCTCTGTGTGTCTGCTTTTGTGCACAAGTGGGAAGATAAGGGGACAGTGTGGGATTAAGCTTAAATCTGAACAGGTGGGAGGAAGGGCAGAAATCCCATCCTTTCATAGTCCCCTGTGCATACGCCTGGGTGGTTTAATCTCATTATATTTTTATGACTTTGTAATGAAGTCGTTCGTTCTCAGAAAGCGCCCTGTCCTGATGAGGCAGCAGGCATCACCCAGGTATATATCCACCATGGTAATGCTTTTGCTTTTTTTTATTAGGGGTTTAGGGGTTTATTACCTTTTGGTTCCAAGGTCCAAAGCAGCTCCCTGGCCTCCATCAAAGCTCAGCTTTTCGGGATGTTTCTACCTGTAAATACAGCAACATGAGGACTTTTCCTAGGAACGTTTATTTTCCCTAACAGCAGCAACACAAGAGTTTTTTTCAATATTGGATCCCCCTAGAAGACAGCAACCCAAACTGAGGAGAACACAACCACTCCACCGCCTCCAGCTGCTCAGATGGCCCTGGTCCCCTGAGGGTTAGAAAACTACCCGAAAGAGGAGGACAAAGAAATGAAGCCTTGATTAACCCTGACACCTTGTGGACAATTAGCAGATGCAGATGGAGCCCGAGGGGGAACCTCTCCATGCTCCCAGGCAGGCATCCTGCAGCCCAGCCCCGTGCTGGAGCAGGCTGAGTTCTGGTGGCCAGCGTGTGCACGCAGCATCACCCCCGTGCTGCAGCAGGCACGGCCTCTACGTGTGGGTTTACCCCAAACGGCTCCATTTGGAGGCCGGTTTGAGTCAGCAGCCTGAACTTGATTATTCGGGTTGCTGATGTTGCGGTCTGGTCCGTAGCTGTCACATGAAATGCAAATACGGGCCAGCTGGATCTAGGGACCTCAATCAGCAAACGGAGTGTAATGACTCATTTGAACTGAAGAACACGAGCCCACTGGCCAGCGTTTAAATGAGCATGTCCCTAAAATAGAACAAACAAACGGACCTCATCCTCCAGGGTTTCCATGGCCATCCAGCGCTCGTGGTTTGGAGGAGCACCGGCCAGTCAGCCTGACCTTTACATCCCAGGGGAAGCAGGCAGCTAGTGACTTTGAAAGTGGCTCTTTAATGGCTTCAGGGCACACGAAGGGACAGAAACTGGGTGTAGTGAGCAGTGCTCTTACCGGAGAGAAGGGCAGCAGACAGCATGTCCAGCTAGAGCTGCAGGGAACCAGATGGCAAGAGACCTCCAGAAACCCCCAGCACTCCCAATAAATGGGATGTAACCCAAATTTTCTGCTGTAAGCAGCAGTGTCCTGAGTTAACTCCCCAGTGCTCTGCTCCCTGCCCTGTCTACTCCCTGTCTCAGTGTCCTGAGCGGCGCCAGGAAGGAGAGCAGGAGAACTCCAGCATTGCTTCTCAGACTGGTAGGGATAAGGCCATGGGCCAGATGCATTTTTCCCCCTCGTTTCCAGCACCTCTTGAGCCTCTTCCATCCTTGTGTTATGACAGGAGCAAGGCTGTGGTGTCCTGGGACGGGGGCAGCTGGGGACACCCCACCATGGAGCAGAGCACCTCATCCCAGAGCGAGTTGGGATGAGAGTTACTGGGAGCGAGCTGCAGACTGGAGAGAGACCAAACCAGCCTGGGACATGTGCTGAGGGACCTGCCCCACACGTGCTCGTGTGTCTCGGTGAAGGAAGGGACCAGAGGGAGGGTTTCTCAGCTGCAGCACTTCTTTGATGTTTGGTGCAGCCGAAGGATGTCGCCCAGTTGCTCAAGCTGAGGGTGCTGCAGGAGGTAAGCACACAGAGCTCGCCTTTTGAAGAGTGTGAGAAAATGAAAGATGTGTCTAAAAAGAAAAGCAAGAAAGTTGGCAGCAGCATGAGTTGAGGGAGCAGTGAGGTGGCCCCGCTCACCGTCACCCAGAGCCACTGTGCAGTGGTGACACTGGCCTGTGTCCCATGCTGGGACCTTGCCACATCTGAGCACTTCAGGGGCCTGAATTACCACCTTCCATAGCAGTCCTGAACAGCATCTGGATGAGCTTCCAAGTCCAAGTACTGTGCCTATTACCAAGCTGAAAAACAGCTATTTGTGGTCTCTGTCATTTGAGAGCTCCACGCTACTCTTTTTTTTTTTTTTTTTTTTTTTTCGGTAACATGAAGGAAAAAAAAATTAGTAACAGGGTACAAGTTACTAATATCTACCTAGAGACACTTTTTCTGCCCAATGCCCCTTGCCAGCGGTGCAGGAAATGAGTCAGAAGCAATGAATCAGTGTCTGTAGTGCCACATGAAATGGGAAGCTGATACTCGATTTTAACAGTCACATTAGGCACAGGAGGGAATCGCTGTAATGAGAATTATAACCCTACAGAGAAACCCCTAATAAAACCAAACTCCTCTTGCCTGTGTTACGTTATTGAAGACAAGTCACACTTACAACAGCTGACAAAAGGAAGATGGCCCAACAGTTGAACACGTGGCACTTCACCACCCCTACTGATCTGAATCAAAGGAGAAACAGAAATTGGAAGTATCTAAAAATAAAATTATCTGATGGAAAAAAGTGTTAAACTGAGGCTGCTGGGGTGGTGAGAAATGGAAGCTGCAGCTTCTCCTGCTCCTCTGTTAGCACCCATGTTTATGGCACTGGGACAGCCCAGAAAGGAGACTGGCACAGCAGGAACGGTCCTCCACCTCTGTGTGAATAGTGGGAGACCTCTGAACGGGCAGCTTTGAGGATGACAGCAGGATGCCCCATCCCTGGAGGGGTTCAAGGCCAGGCTGGATGAGGCTTTGAGCAACCTGGGCTGGTGGGAGGTGTCCCTGTCCATGGCAGGGGTGGCACTGGATGGGCTTTAAGGTCCCTTCCCACCCAAACCATTCTGGGATTCTATGTTTTCTACAGAAGACATTTCCAAACCTCTATTTTGTACTGAACAGTCAAATAGGAAATGCAAATGTGAATATTGACAACTCGTGCAGTGCCTTTGCCTTTACAGCCCCTGTTTTTGTTCTCTGCAGGAATGACCCACACGCCCTACACCACGACAGATGTTTCCAGCAGCCCGGTCATGACACAGAGCAACCAAACCTGCTCCAGTCACAACATAACCTTCAAGAACAGCCTGTACGCAACCACCTACACCATCATCTTCATCCCCGGCCTCCTGGCCAACAGCGCTGCCTTATGGGTCCTGTGCCGCTTCATCAGCAAGAAGAACAAAGCCGTCATCTTCATGATCAACCTGGCCGTTGCTGACCTGGCCCATGTCCTCTCGCTGCCACTGCGGATATACTACTACATTAACTCCACGTGGCCTTTTGGGAGATTCCTGTGCTTGCTGTGCTTCTACCTGAAGTACCTCAACATGTACGCCAGCATTTGTTTCCTCACCTGCATCAGCATCCAGAGGTATTTCTTCCTGTATCAGCCCTTCAAAGCCAAGGACTGGAAGCGGCGCTACGACGCCGCCATCAGCGCAGCCGTCTGGCTCTTTGTTGGGTTGGCGTGCTTGCCGTTCCCCATCATGCGGAGCTATGGCCTCGCCAAAAACACCAATACCTGCTTTGCAGACCTTCAAGTCCGGCAGATCAACAGCAAGGTGGCCACCGTGCTGATGACAGGCACAGCAGAGCTCTTTGGGTTCATTGGCCCCCTCGTCATTATTTTATTCTGTACTTGGAAAACAAAAGACTCTCTTCGGGGCTTCCAGATACCACTGCAAAACAGCAGCGAGAGGCGGAAGGCTCTAAGGATGGTTTCCATGTGTGCCATTGTGTTCTGCGTGTGTTTCGCACCGTACCACATCAACTTCTTCTTCTACATGTTGGTGAAAGAAAATGTCATTACAGACTGCTTCCTGAGCACCATCACGCTCTACACCCAACCCTTTTGCTTAAGCCTTGCGAGCCTGGACTGCTGCTTGGATCCCATCCTGTATTTCTTTATGACTTCAGAGTTTCAGGACCAGATCTCAAGGCACAGCAGCATGGTCATCAGGAGCCGGCTCATGAGCAAGGAGAGTGCTTCATCAGTTAAGGAATGACAAGAAAGCCAGCTGGAAAGAATTCAGATATTTCACATGGAATCTGGGACTGCTCTGTGACACTCGATTACCAACTCCATGGTGGAAGATCCTGCAAGTTTAATCAGAGGAGTTTTGTGACAGCGGAAATCTTTCGATATGTAGAAGATAAAACTTTGTTTAAGACCAATGTGTGGGAAGCTGATGAGCAACCCAACTGGCGTGACTACACCTCCCACTGTGCCACCCATGCCTGACCTCGCTGGACTAGAACATATTCAGGAGGGAGTGACAAAGCTTGTGCTAGGAAATGGTGGAAGTGTCCCAGGAGCTTTTCTTATGTTTGGGAGTGGCAGCTCCGGCTTTGAGTGCATCCCCTGGTCATCACACCTCTGCCTTGCCTTTCCCACACTCCTCCTCCTGCTCTTGTTCATTATTTCCTCCCCACCCACCTCTAAGTTTGCTCTTTAATTGCTGACCCATCCCATAACTTGCGCCTAGAGCCAGCGCCAGACCCTCTGCAAGACAAATTCTCCCAATGGCTCCTCAAACATGCCAGAGAGTGGGACCTTCCCTTGCTCCGAGGGACTTTCTTCCCCTCCGAGCTGTCCCCGTTGCCAAGGGGGACATCAGGACATGTCCTTTGTCTTCGGATCCCAAGGGGCATGACCACTAGGAGCGTGACACAGGTGGCCAGCTGGACCCAGCATGGACGCTGGTGGATTTGATGATGTTGGTGGCACCGGTCAGGTCCTCACCCTCCTCTGCGTGTGGCTTCTCGGGCCCAGAGGTACTTGTGATGGATCCACCATGTGGAACCTCTGCTCAATGGGTTCGACTGACACATCTGTTAAAAAAGAGAGGTGTCCTTGCCCAGGTGATTTCACTAATAGAGCATAGGCTAATTTCTTCAGTAAATTATTCATTGTGATTTTTTCCACCAGCTCCTCTCGTGATCTTAATGTTTACATCTTATAACTTTGTCAGCTATGAAGATATGAGAGGCAGTGACCAGGAAGGATGCCATTTACCCCTTATTTCAAAACAGTGACAGCTCTTCAGCCAAGTTCACCCACTTTCACCCCATCAACCTTAAGGGTATCCCCACGATACCTGGGGATTGTTTGGCTGAACACAGGCATTGATTTATTGCCTTTGAAAATCCATGTTTCTTCAAAGGAATGTGGACAATTCGCAATAAGCACCAGCAGCAGCATCTTACATGTTGCTACAAAAGTAGAAGAAATACCAGAAACACTTTTAAATCTAACAATTTTAAATCTAACTGCTCGATTCCACTTAATTACCTTTTAACTCAGCCAAAATTGTTCTGCATATTATGTTTTCCCACTTGACTGTTGCAATATAATGGGAAAAGCAAACAATAGCTGGGTTTAAATAACCATTACACTGGAGTTCCTCTAAAAGGCAGCAAAGACATGCTCGTTAAATACTCTTGTAGTCCTTCTCCCATTTGTGAGAAGGTGACTTTGGGCTACAGCACAATTAACTTAATCTTACATGTAGATGGGTAAAAAAACCAAAATATCCCTATCTGAGGGAAGTGCCTTCCCAGAGAGAGTGTTATGGGCGGCTTCTCTGGTTTTCTTAGTCCCTTTAAAAACGAGAGCAGAGGTTGATCCTCAGGTACACAGTGAAGAATGCGTAACAAAATTTTTGTCAATTTTGCAGTTTTCTCATAAGCTAGACACTGTATAATATTGTCAGTGAAGGAGACTTTAGTTTCCACGGTTGTTCTGAGGATTTTTATGGACCTTGATCAGCTAGCATGCGACTGGGAGCTGGTTACTCTGATTTTTTTTTCTCATGCAGTTCTCCATTTGTCAGGTGAAAACAAGTTGAAGGCACTGTTATGGTAACTATGTAGCTTGTCCTACAATTTTTCTTCCCCAAAACTGATGCTTAAAAAATAAATGCATTTTTGCAAACGTAAGTTGTGTTTCATAGTTGTCACTTATACCCAAAATACTGAATGGGATCAGCTCCTCCTTGAATCAAAGAGTTCAAGTGCTGGAGTGCATCAACTTTCATTTTTCTTCAACAGATTCCTTGCTTGTCTGCAGAAGGGTTTTCATCCCACTCTAACACAACACGACTGGTGCTTTTTAAAAAAAAAAAAACCAAAACCAACAACAACAAAAAAACCCCAAACTACAACACTTACATTGGATTTAGAGCCATTTTGGGGGCAGCTGTGCTGCCGGTGGCACGTGATCAGGTGAGGAGTGACTGCTCATCCTTGCATGCAAGCAGGACGGCAGAAACCATCTCTCTGTATCTGATCTATATATAGAATCTAATATATATGTATCTCTAGTCTATATCTCAGCCAACCACTATTTAGCAGATCCAAATCTATGCAGCTTAAAAAAGCACTCACACCATTGACAGCAAGATCAGCACTAAAGCAGAAATTGGTAACTCTGGTTGTAGAATCACTGAATGGTTTGGGTTGGAAGGGACCTTAAAGCTCATCTAGTTCCAGCCCCCTGCCATGGGCAGGGACACCTCCCACCAGCCCAGGTTGCTCAGTCCCCTACATACTGAAAGTTATAACGTGGACCTGGCAGGGAATACCTGCTCCAACAGCTGAATGTCCAGAGTGATGGTGGCTCTCCCATCCTTCACCTTAACAAGAAGTTTGGGGGATCCATGAGGGATAATGTTCCCTGTCACCATGATGGCACCACCAAGCACCTTGGCTGCTCATGCTCTCCTTCATCTTCCTGCCTCTGAACTCTCTTAGACCCCCCCAAACTGTCCTTTCCCAGCCTGTGAGGAAAAGTCACACACTGAACACTTTCAGCCTTTTGAGACAAATCACTTTGATGTGCAGGAGATCAGACAACTTGGTCTAAAGGTCTCTTCTGGTGCATGGGAAAGTGGACTGGTTTTGGCTGGGCTAGAGTTAAAGCGGCTGCGTGGCGCTTATTGCCGGATGGGGTTAAACCACGACAGAAAGTTACCCAAGGTGGTCACGATGGTGAGCTAGCCTAGAGAGCAACAACTCAAAGCAAAAAGAGATCAAGGAAAACTTGTCCTTCTCTGAAAGCACGTTGAAAGTCAAAGCCAGTTGGGCCTCCACAGACCCATGTGTGAAGCTCAAAGCCTTTAGTTCAAGTCCTCCAAAACCTCAGCAGTGTGTCTCAAGAGAACAGACAAACCCAGCATCGCCATCAAGGAGGACGGTATGTCAGATGCCTTCACAGCCGGGAGGTGCTGGATGGGACACAAGACCCGGGGCTGCAGGTGTTGGCTTCGCCTGCCAGCGCTCTCGCCCTTTCTACGGCACAACGTGCCTGGCTCCGGTTCCTGCAATTCACCCCCTTTCCTGTCACCATAAAATGTGTTTATTATTGTGACAAGAGGAAATATAATTTCACGATGTTGCTCCTGGATTATCTCTTGTGCTTGTCCCACTGCCCAGACTCACTGGCTATAAGAAGATGACGTTTCATCCTCCTTGGGCAAACACACACAAAAAAAGTATTTCAACAGAGATGCCCCAGAAAGGCAGAAGTTAGCCGAATCTAGAGGCTGGGTACAGCTATGCAGGTTTGGGAAGGAAATATATTCTTTATTCATATTATTGGCATATTCTCCTTCTGCAGCACATGCGCCATCCACCCGTTAGTAAAAGAAAATGTGTTTGTTTGCAGTGCCAGCAAGTACCATCTTAGCTGGTATCAGAGGTCTGGTAATTCTTCTCCTGCTTGAGAAAGGGCCCTCCTGTGTTTCACAGGAAAATTATTTGGAAAGAAACCCCATGCTCATGGGCTTGAACGCCTTTCTGCAGCCTCAGGGTCTGAGCTGCAGGACCTTGTGAGTCCCTCAGCTTCATTTTCTTTCCTTAAATGAAATTACCAGCTCTCTGTGCAGAAAAAAACCAAAATATGCTGCAAATGCAGGTGAACAGCTCAACAGCTGGGAACCAGCTCAAGATATGAAAAACCTTCATTGCATTTAACAGATTTTGGTGCATTTTGACACAAGGGCTTAGCCCAAAAAGGTAAGGAGTGACCAACAATTATTTCCTGTAAAATAAATCAAAGCTTCCTAAAAATGTTGTCCCTGTAGAGGCCACCATGCAGTGGCCAGAGGGACAATGTGCCGCAGGGCACCGGGACTCGCCCAGCCCCACCGACCACGTGCCGACGGCTCCAGTTGAGCCCTGGCAATCTCTGCACAAGGGTGAGGGGCTTTGTGTGAACAAGCCCTCCTCCTCCCGCACGGCCGGCTGTTTTTCATACATCCTTCAGGTGCATCCTGTCAGATATTTCTAAATGCTGAGTGCTTAAAGAGACGCTGGTCGTATGCGTTTGGCCTCCTGCCCACAGGATGCCAGGCTAAAGGTGAAGCCGACCTGTGTCTGGAGGCCTCAGATAAAGTCTCCCAGTTATTTAAAAATTCCTTTGTGTCTTCTGCCTTCTGAAAATATAATATTGCATAGCGTAAGATGGGTGTTCAGTATTGGGAATGAGCCAGAAGAGCAGAAATACTGAACAAAACCCTGCATGTGGCTGGAAGGAGGATGGAGAGGTTGATTAGTGCGTGTTAAAGGAAGAGGCTGGGGACTCGTCAATCCAGCCTTTCACAGCCAGGAAGGCTGTGATTGTCTGCAAAAGGACTCCAAAAACCTGATGAGCAGAGGAAGGAATCAACGTGACTATGAAGCCCGAGGTGCAAGTCCAACCCTCGTGACAGTCCGACATCCCCCGGCCTCTCCATCCCCAGCAGCCCTGCTGCAAACACGTTCCTAAAAATAGGGCTCAGAGCCGGCGGGGTACAGCCCTGGATGTGTGCTGGGGACACAGAAGTAGGATGTCCTGGGCAGGATATCCCGATAAACCAGCCACTTCCCTTTGGGATAAACCTTTAACCTCTGGAGAGGGCTGGGGCTCCCTTCGACGCATCTGTGCACACTCTGACAATACTGCAGCATGGGTCTTTCTGCCAAGGATCAGCATCAGCTGCTGAAAAAGATGCACGAGAAGAAAACCTGGAACAGCAAGCAGCTCTTGCATCTTCCAAATCGCTTTGCCCTTGGCTGAGACAAGCATCATGGGGCTTCACCAGTACTTATTGGCCCACAAGCTACACTTAAAGGATGAATAAGCAAATGATAACAAAGAAGCTCACGGACATGTCTATAAACTACAGAAACTGGTCTTGCCTTTGCCTTCATGAGGACATTGACCAACGGATTTGAGTAACCGCATCCCACTGACCACAGGACGCTCGAGGCCAAGGATCCTCTTCTCCATTCTCTACAATACCATCATGAAGCATCACTTTACAGCAAGGGAGCGCATCACCATGCCGCCGCGCTTGGGTCCCTGCTCTCAGCATCGCTGCCAGCACGGAGAAAACCTGACAATCGCGTAGCCGGTGGGGGGGAAAGAGGCACACTCCATCCCAGACCCCGCGCTGGCGACTTATTCCACAATTAAAGGTTATAATAGCTTCCTTCTTTCATTTCTCTCCTACAGTTATGTTTCTTAGTTTTGCAAGGTCATAGGACCAATTACAGAAAATAGATGAACAGAGCAAGAAGAGTTCCGTGTATACACTTCCTACAGTAAGAAAGGGAAAGGTGCCGACAGCTCTGTTATCTCTGCAAGCCCTGGGCTGTGAGATGTTGCACTGTAAATCAGGGAAAATGTGCAGCTGGAAATGAGGCAGCCCATAATAAGTGACACTACAACGTATGCCTGCCAGTTTCCATCAATTCAGAGAGAAGATGGTCACGCTCAGCAGCCAGTAGAAAAACTAAAAATTATATATGTATGTATGTGTGTATATATATATACACACACAGAAAAGGAATTAAAGGAGGCAAACAAAGAAGAAAAAAAGATTGGGAATGGTGCACATCTTTTTTATTTTTTTTAAATAGTGTTTTGGGAAAATCTGCACCTTAAACCATCAAATTATTTCAGAAATAGTCTAAACCCTCAGCTTCAGCCTATAGCCTTGATAGTCTGAGGTTAACCAAACTTCCAAGAAAACGAAGGGAAATTGCTACCTTCCAGTAACTCACACTGGCACGGCTTTTGGTTTCCTTTAGCGAGCACTTACTGGAAGATTTTTCCTTCTGTATTTTATGGTTTTTAGCAAGCAAATGGTAAGTGACTGGGGATAAAAGCAGAAGCAGCTCGCCCGAAGGACACTGTCCCCTAACACAACGTCCGTGCAAAAAGGAGGAAAGAAATCCATGGTCCGAGGTCCCTGTGGCACGGCCGTTGGATCCAACGACGTCACCGCCTTCCCAGTTGTTTTAACGTCATTAACTGCACACGTTCGGTGCGGTGGAGAGAAACAAAATACAGGATTTCCTGTTCTGCAGCCACTGTGCTGGGCTGCAGATGCCGGCAGGATTCCAGCGCTCCGAAAACATGTGGAACTCGAACGAGGAGTCGCCGGGGCTGGGATTGCTGCGAAGAAATCGGTAGGAAATAAAAAGCAGTGAGAGCGTTCCTCCTGCTCCCTAGCATGGATGTCACCCCCCCGAGGGACGGGAGCCGCAGGAAGGTAAGCTCCGTTTCTGCTGCGTGTTTTGTTCAGTAGATTGAAGCTATGGCAGTTTTTAGAAATGTTATCGCTTGGGTTTTTTTAGTTCTTCTGCAAGAGATGTTATCAGGCTGGTGCAACATCCTCAGCAGCTTCTGCCGGTGCCCACGTCTCTGTCTCGCCCGGTGCATCCGCACCGGCTGCTGCACGCGGGGAAAACCTGGTTTACCCAAAAGACTTCAGTTTTGTCACGACTGACAAACTGCCATAACCCATCAGCTCTGTTTACATATTTCCTATTAGTGCCTGGACTAAACAAACAAAATTATTGCTTAAAACACAAATTCCAGAAAGCCTCCAATACTTCAGAACTTATTTCAAGCCAAAAGTGGATTTCTAAAAATTTTTTTTCCCTAGGCTGCTTTTCCCCCAGCATCCCAGGCTGGAGCAGGGTTGGGGGGAGACAGTTCTGCCCCAGCTACACCCCAACTTTGGGGCTCTTCTCAGCCCCTCCTGAGCACATCTTGATCCCAGTTTGTCCAGCCAACCCATGGAAAAGATGAGAGCGAGTTTCCCAGTGAATCCAGGAGCAGTAACTGCAGCACGGCAGCAGCGCGGGGCTGGGTGGGGTGCCGGGTGATTCAGAGTAGCCGGGTGATTTCCAATAATGACAGCCACGTACGCCGCCAGGAAAACACATTCAGAAAAAGAAACATGGGTGTTTTGATAGCTGCCTTGGCCTCCTAATTAATTGCAAAGTTACTGGATGTTGAATGAATCGCCAGAGCAGGGGGCTGACTGCTCTGGCAGCGATACTGGTCTCCCCTCTGTAATTTCAGCCTGCAGCTGGCCACTTAAAAATCTCCTGCTACTCCCGCCTGCATGAAAATCCATGCACGGATGAAAGAGGAAAACAATCAAGCAATGGCAAGAAGTATTTTGTACAAGCTTTATAAAGTTCCTGAACCAAAGCCCATGGGAGCATCACTGACATCAGCATCACCGACGGCCAAATGCAGGGGGAGGTGGAGGGGGGCTTGGGGCAAGGCAAAAACTGAAAAACAATAATAAATTAAAAAATCCACCCTTTCAGGGAGTGTTGTAGTGAATTAGCAGTGCCCTGAGCCCAGAATGGAGGCTGCTGGTGGGGCGCTTCTTGCCAGGAGCCCTGACAGTGCTGCCACCCAAAAACGGAAAGCGTTTGGTACCACAAGTGATGCTCGCCCTCCCGCTGAGAAACAGCCTCTCCCAGGCTCCCAGGGAGAGACAAAAAATGGAGGAAACTGGGAAGGAGGCTCCCCACGGTCCTGTCTCCAGGATTTGGGCTGGGATGCGTGGCAGGAAGGAAATGCACAGGGACACCAGGCACTCTATAATCCTTTTTGCAAGCCCAGAGCTGCAAGTGTCACCTCTGTGGTGACAAGAGCTGGGAATATCTGTATTCCCACACTCCCTGGCAGTTTTCCCTCCCTATTTTCTGCAGGGATGTGAAGATAAGGTCTCCTGCCAGATACTTTTCCAGGATGAAAGACTCGGTGCAAAGTGCACCGGCTGAGCATGAGCCCCTCGTGGGTTGGCAGGCGCGTGAGGAGCACATCAGGATGCTGCAGGGACCAAAGGGATTTATTTCCCGCTGTCCTCTCCTGCCAGATGTCCCTGCTGCCATGCCCCATCCCAGCAGAGAAATCAGAAACATCCTGACCTGGGGCTGCCAGCTCGAGCACAGTCAGCAGCCAAAAAGTGCCTTAGCCCAGGTTTCATTTCAGACGTGCTTTTTTATTTGCAGCCAAACCCTGGAGAAAGAAGCAAATGGGAGAAGGCAGCTTGGCAGGGGGTCAGTTCGGAAAGCAGGGTGTAAGCACCACACACGCACAGAAATGTGGGTGAAGGCACCGACCCTTCTCCCATCCGAGGTGCAGGCAGCGGGCAGCCAGCTGAGAGGCTGCTGGCTATATTTTATAGCTATCTCTCTATATATGTGCCTATATATGTGTATATAAATACAAAACCTTCCTCCTGAGGCTGAAAACGTGCCCATCCCTCTGAAGAGCTGCAGAGGTGAGGAAGAACAGGGTAGAAGAGCCTTCAACCCAATTTTTCCAAGGGAAAAACTGCCCTGTTTTGTTGCAGATGACGCTACAAACCCTTGGTTTGTAACCTGGTGCTTCCGAATTGCCTCTTCCCAAAAGAGCAGAGCATTTCCCTCCCCACGGGCTCTGCTCCCGAATGGCAAAATCCATCACCCCTCCGGAGAGCCGCACCTCTGACCTCCCCCCGACCCGCTGGTACCCGCAGCGCTGGCTGGATGGGGTGGAACGGGTAAATGGATGAAAAGAATTCCTGCTTTAACTAAAAGACAAATGTAATTATCTTCCTTCATGTCCTGAACTGTTGCTGGAGGATAATTTCTGTTGCTACAACATGATGCCTGCACAATGTGCCATGAGTGCCGGAATTAAATTAGCGGGACCAGCAGAGCGACTGGCGTGTGTTCAGCCAGTGATTAGCTTATAAATCCAGCCTGAAATCTGGAGCCAGAGCCCTGATAGATCTGTCTGCACCTCTCCCACCGGCCTCTGCTCTGCTCAGCTGCCTGCCAGCAGCATCGTTTGATGATGCTAATTATTGCCCCTGCTGCCGATTCGCATCGGACTGCTGCACTGATCTGAAAAGACAATGGCTAGACTGATTTAAAGTCCCTATTTATTTACAGACCCACCCAAATCACTTGTAGATATACCAGAGAGCACTAATTTGACAGAAAACTATATGATAGCAGCAATAAAAGTGGTCCTGAAATATCCCAGGGAGCTGAAATTTTCACCCCAGGGAAATGCTGGAGAGTTTTTGGCTTTACAGCGTCTTTTTTTCCTCCCTGCAGAAACCCTCCACCCACCTCCATCACTCTGTGAGCAAAGAGACTCAACCAAGATGGAGAACAACACGTCCACCGGGAACTGTACCGACCCCCAGATGTCCTTCCAGTCCACCCTTTACGCTGCCACCTACACCATCATTTTCATCCCCGGCCTCCTGGCCAACAGCGCTGCCCTCTGGGTCCTGTGCCGCTTCATCAGCAAGAAGAGCAAAGCCGTCATCTTCATGATCAACCTGGCCATGGCTGACCTGGCCCACGTCCTCTCGCTGCCACTGCGGATGTACTACTACATCAACCACACCTGGCCTTTTGGGAGTTTTCTTTGCCAGGTTTGCTTCTACCTGAAGTATCTCAACATGTATGCCAGCATCTGCTTCCTCACCTGCATCAGCATCCAGCGGTACCTCTTCCTCCTCCATCCCTTCAAAGCCAAGGGCTGGAAGCGGCGGTACGATGCGGCCATCAGCGCGGCTGTCTGGCTCTTTGTGGGGGCAGCGTGCTTGCCCCTGCTCGTGGTGAGGAGCCCAGCCTTGTCCAACAGCACCAACACCTGCTTCTCCGACCTGGGGGTGAAGCAGCTGAGCCCGGGAGCCTCCATCGCGCTGGTGACGGTGGCAGAACTCTTTGGGTTTGTCATCCCCTTCGGCATCATCGCCTGCTGCACCTGGAAGATGCGGCAGTCGCTGCGGGATTGTCCGACGCAGCTGCAGAACACCAGCGAGAAGCAGAAAGCTTTGCGCATGGTCTTGATGTGCGCAGCCGTCTTCTTCATCTGCTTCACCCCCTACCACATCAACTTCCCCTTCTTCATGATGGTGATCGAGAACATCATCCAGGACTGCGCCGTCCACCGGAGCGCGCTCCGCTTCCACCCCGTCTCCCTCTGCCTGGCCAGCCTCAACTGCTGCCTGGATCCCGTCCTCTACTACTTCATGACCTCCGAGTTCCAGGACCAGCTGCTGGGCCACAGCTGGTCTGCCCTTCGGGCTCGCTTCATGCGCCGGGGCAGCAGCTTCTCCATCAGCGAAACCGGCCACAACATCCGTATGAAGAGGAGAAATTTTCCACGCTTGAAGTTTTGGTCTCTTCCCAAGTTCTTTGGCCGGATAAACAGCATGGAAATCCCCCCCATGCCACCCGATGAGCTGCTGCTGGAGTCCATCTCGTGACACATCAGCCACTTCTCCCCGTGTAGGTGCTTCTCATCGCTTGAGTGACGATTGCATTAGGTCCCCAAACACATCTTGACTTACCCTTGTGTGTAACAGATGCCAGGATCTGACCTAGGAGGATATTCTGATGAAAAAAAGTTTGCTGTTGTGTTGTTGCTGTTGGGGACCGTTTGCCTGACAGCATTCTCCATCGTGGTGTTGTTAAATCACCCGAAGCTGATGCCAGCACTCCTCCTGTGCTGAACTGCCGCCGGCTTTGGGCCCCTCTCCTTTCTGTTGTTTCAGTGCTTCTACATATTCACCATTTTGGAAAATCCTCCTGAACCCTGAGTTGTAAGCAGGCGGCTCAGCCTCTGTGCAGGTAACACTGGGGGAGTTTCAGCCCCAGCTGCACCTACCTGCGGTCCTTGATGACCTACAGCGTCCACTGTGCTCACGCGAGGCTCTAGATCAGGACAGCTAATTATCTCCATGTAAACTGAACCTCTTTCCATCATAAAAAAAGAAAAAAAAAAGAAAGAAAAACCAACTGGACCTAATCTAGCCTAGTCTGGACTGCAAGACTGTAACTTTATGACATACATCAAGCAAAGCATATTAACCTATATCCACACCAGTATTAAACAGTTTTCCAATGAACTCGGCTCAGCTCAAGCAACTGGAAAAGGCACCTGGAGCTGAGCACGGGAGCCTGTCCGGCTCCTGGGAGCTCCGGGATGCTCAGCTGGTTGTGAGAGATGAATACTCGGAGGACAGACTGTGGCTGGATGTGCCATGAGCAAAGAGGAGGAAGGATGGAGGATGTCTCCAGGGACACATTTGCTGTGAGACCTGGCGCAAGCCGCAGAAGGGAGGACTAATAGTTGGCATTGTCCTCTCCTGTGTCATTATTAGGAGTCTTGTGTTCTCTGGCATTTTGCTAAAGCCTGTGGTTGTACATTAAGGTGTTCCCAAGCCTCTCAGTTTGGCTTTAAAAACCAGAAAAGGTCCCAGCCCTCGCTGGGTACCAAGAAAAGTTTACAAAACCAACCCAAGCGCATCCTTAAAGTTTCAAACTCGGGAGGAAATAAAATGATCTCAGCATGTATTTTAGCATCGTGGGTATGATTTTAACTGCTTGTAAATAACCTCACTACACACCGGGTCTGCTCAGGGAGCTACGGCACGATCCGCAGAGGTGGGGAGCCGCGGTTGGGGGCTCAGAAGGGTCTCATGGCCAGAGTGGGAGCTGCAAGGTTGGTTTCCTCCTCATGGGCTACGGCATTGACATCTGCAATGCTGAAAAACCCTTCAGGGAATTATTTAAGTAAACATAGGCAGAGGAGGTTTGATAGAAAACAGTTTTGCCGACGGTTGGATGCACATTTCCAGCCCATGCAGCATTTCTGGGAAGCGTGGAGTGGGCAGAGGTTTACCCTTGCGTTGCCAAGGCTGGTCTTAGAAAGAAGAGGGGAGATCCAGACAGGCTGGGGGGATGCTTTGGTCCTTATAGTGTGCCAGCGAGGGGCAGAAAGCACTGAGATGGGCAGAAATCACTCTGCCCCGCCGCTCTGTCCCGAGTCTCCTCCTCTCAAAAGAAAAAAAAAAAAAAACCCAAAAAGGATACATGTTCCTTGTTTGCTTGGGGGACAAAAAAACTTTTCAGGGCTGCCAAAAGATGTGTCAGGAACAGGAAACCCCAGAGAAACCTCGCCGATGCCACGGCTGGCAAGACCCAGCTCCGGGCAGCCACCACAGACAGGTCAAGTCACACCACCAGCACCCTAACTTGGAGTGTGGTT
>NW_010140430.1:2823-4837 GCF_000699245.1 Pterocles gutturalis | reverse complement strand
GAATGCCAGAGCCCTGAGCGGACATCCAGGCAGCCCTCGATAACCCCAGTGAAGGTGTTTATAAGCCCTGCTGACCGATGGCAGAGCCCGTATTGCGGCTCCCAGCTTACTGGCGGTACCGGCTCCAGGTTTCCCAGTAGCTCCAGTGACCGCTGGGACTTTGCCAGCTTGTTTTGAGATTACACAGCTTTTCTGAAACTTCTGCAATGCAGCCTCCCTCCCCTTTCCAAAAATGAAATCAGGAAAAAGAAAGCAAAACAAAAACACTCACTCATCTGTCACGTGGAAACACAACAGCAACCCTCGCTGGGGCTGCCAGTGCCGCCCGTCACATTGGAAATACAGCAGAAGAAAATCCCTTTTTGGGTTGTATGCACTGGACAGCAAGGATTGTGCTGGGTTTTACCCAAAAAACCCAGAGGAATCTTTTTTTTCCAGTGCTGACCCGTGCGTTCTGCCCTCCAGAGGCCACAAAACACCCACCAGCCCTCCTGGTTAATCCCAGCCCACCAAGACCCACTGCCACAAACACCCCAGCTGGGTGCTGGGACCCAAACCAGGGATTTGGGGTCAGTGGGGGCTCTGCAGCGGGAGGGGGACAGAGGGACAGGGATGCTGCTGGTCACAGGGCAGGGATGCAGGAGCAGGAGGTTGCACCAGGGATGGTTCGGGTACCGCCTAGGGTAGCAGGTCAGCGTGGGCTGGGGGGTGTCGGGCTCTGGGGTGCTCCCAAGAGGATTTAGGTAAAAAGATCCCACGGTGAGGATTTGCTTTGCTGAGACGAAGGCGTGAGCTGATGTTGTACAAGAGAAAAGCTCAAGGTTGAAGAGAAGGGAGAACGAGGAAGGGGGAGTGAGGACAGGGTGACTTAAGAGCTTCTTGGGATTTCTTTCTCAAAGCCATTACACCTTTTATTCACACAGCAAAATCAGCCAATAACAACCCCAACACTGTGCTTTCACCTCATTAATTTCCAGGTGATGGAACAGACCCTGGCCATGAGCAGCTCCTGTGGCAATAACACCAAGAGCCCATCCCTTGCCCAGGGCTCTCCCATCCCCACGTACCACTCTCAGCACGATGCTCTGCCCTCAGCCAGCCCAAGAGCTCAGCCCAGTACACCTCTGGTGATGATTTTGGCTGTGACAATTTCCTCCCCAGCACAGCGTGGTCCAAAACACCCCGACGGGGAGGGTGAGAGGCTGCAGCAGCGAGGAGAGCAGCCCCGATGACAACTGCACATCCTGAGCTTTCCACGGGCGATTAAATTATTTTGATGGTTTAATCCTTTACAACTGGCTTGGCCTGGAACTGCTTCATTGCTTTTATATCTAATGCGTCCATCCCTGCACACATACTGCACTTACATATACCTAAAATCACACTTAGGAATACCCAAGACGATGTCGCTTTCTAGGGCACAGGGAGGAAGGAGGGAAGGTTGCTTTTCTCTTTGCTAAAAATACCTCTCTCCTCCCTCCATGACCACACACTTCCAGTCCAGCCCCAGGAAAGTGACTTTGCCTCTGGAAAACCACTCCAGCAGCGAGCCGCAGCCTCGGGTGATTTTTGGCCCCGTGCTAAGAGCCAGCACCGCTGGCAGCCAGCTGCTCCATCCGCCCACCGCGCGGGAGAGAGGGGAGAGCGCCGGCAAAGGAACAAACGCACCGACAGCTCCGACTCCCGGCGTAACCTCAGCGCACAGACAGCGAATTCTGCTGCTTTCAACCAACCCCAGCCAGGCAGCGGTTTTCCAGACAGTCATGATTTCATCGGTCACGAGTCCAATTTTTTTTTGATTCATGGGCTCAGCCAGCAACACCCTGCAAAGCCCAAGTCACTGGTGTTCAATGGGACAGCACCAGTTTAGAGACCCAGGGGTGTCTCGTCCACTGCAGGGTCCTGCTCACGGCACAAGGGAAAGGGCTCTGGGGACTTGGTGTCAGTGCCACGGCTGCGTCCAGCACCGTAAGGGTTAGATCTCCTCCAAGAAACAGCCAAAGCCTCAATCTTG
>NW_010140430.1:0-2459 GCF_000699245.1 Pterocles gutturalis | reverse complement strand
AAGACCTGAACTGGTTTTGTCCTACAAGATCACAAAGCACAAGCTCAGATGAACAGAAAATGTCCAATTTTTTATAAAATAAAAGTGTAACCATAAAATATCAGTAATATAAGATAAAATAAGATTTTCTATAAAAATAAGAAAAAAAAATAGCTTTACTGCAAAAATACTTTGTGGTTTGGCACCCAGCTCCAAGTTCTCCTGATTTTTAGTGGCCTCAACTACGGCAGGGTTGGGGAGGGTCTGGCCAGCACCCATGTGCCCCATCCCGAGGGACAGCACAACCCAGAGGCTCATGTTGGGCTGCCAGTAAAGCAAGCTGGGGAAGGCACCTGGGGGTTCCCCTCCCTGCACCCCGAGAAGGGGCCGAGCCGGTGCCGGGGCACGCGACAGCTCCCGGAGTGACGGGAAACGGGATGGAGGCACGCTGGCTGCATCAAGCATGGCACCAGCAAAACAGGATATGGTTATGCTCTGAAAGGTGTTTTTGAAACAAAAAGTCTGTCTGTACAGTAAATACACTGGCTGCCCCAGCGCAGGCTGCGCTTTCTGATAAACACGCAGGCTGCTGCGGAAATGAAACGTGAAACGGAGCATCCACCACCCATCTCACTGGGAAAAGAAAAGGGACCATCGGCAGAGCCCAGGTGCTGCTCAGACATGGGGCTTTTGGTACTAATGTTATTTTTGGTACCAGCCTAAACTTTGCCATCTGTTAAAGTGTGTCCAGACCATCCCCCTTGGTCCCACAGTCCCCATGGCTGGGGCAGGCAGGGGCCAGGGAAAGGCTGAAGGGGCAGGGCAGAGCCTGGAGGCTGTCAGATTTACATCCCATCATTTTGGGGTGAGGGAGGAGGAAAGAAAAAGTTTTTCTTTAAGTCGCTCTAGTGGGAACACTTCAAAGCGTGAGAGCACACGGCAGAAGCAGATGGGAAGCTCAGGGGAAGTCTTGCATCCCAGATCCTGCTGCAGTGATGGAAACGCTCCAGGACCACTGTGAACCGAGCCAGCACCCTCCACTGGTCTCAGCACTCCTCCTGGGAGAGCACAGCAGCAGCAAACCCCATTTCAGCAATAAACCCCAACCCCCTGCTGCTTCCAGCCCAAAAGCGTCAGATTAATCCATCCCCGCACCCAAGGGGATGACTCTGCGGTGGAGATCCCACAGTGCTGACAGCTCTGGCTCCCATGCAAGCTTAATTAAGGCACATTAGGTAATCAGCAGGCTTCAAAAAAAATGGGTAAAAGCTTTAACTAGTAGGAGTGTGAAGTGCTGAAACAGGCAAGTGTCTGGGTGTTTTGGGAGGTGCACTGTGAGAGCCCACGATGGGCCCAGGAGATTAATTTCCTATAAACCCCAATAAAAAGAAGGACAGAGAGCTACAAAACCCTGCTGTACACTGGGATTGGTACACGAGGAAATCGATGATGCTCTGAAGGAGCAGGGGTCACTGAGCCCCGGTACCTGCTGGGAGCACAGGATGCTGCAGTGGGGACACCGCAGGGGACACTGCCTGGCCCCTGGGCACATCCATCGCCCCTCTGCAGAGCTGCAACCCCCTCCTCAAGTCACGCTGCAAAATCAATTGTGTTTTCCTGAGCAGACGTGCAAGAAAAATGACTAAAGATTTGCAAATAATTTTAAGTAGAATTGTTACAGAAATGTTTAAAAAAATTGCCACTTTTAAAAAATGACCAATTGAATCAAGAATCCTTGATCCCTCTTGTTTGTTTTTTTTTTTTTTTTAGTACATATTGAGCTAGAGTCCCCAGACAGATAACTACAGAGGTGCTATATTTTTCAAAATCCCGCAGCCACAGGGTGCACGGAGGATGCGAGCAGCCGCGCCGCAGCCAGCAGTGCCCTCTGCCGATGGCTGTCACCCCCCTGGCACCCACGGGCGCAGAGCTGGGGGGCCACGGGGGCTCGGGAACACCGCGATGGGCAACGCCGCTTAGCAGCACAAGGATGCGTTTGTACGAGAAGAGTCCTTGGCCCCGGCTTAGCACAAGGTGCAGAAATCCACTAAATAAGAAAATAACAACCATGGCGGACATCATGCTCTTGAGGAAGCCCAAAGCGGAGTGTGCTCAGCTCCAGCTTGACTTTCTGAAGCCCCCCAAAAAGCGCTGGGTACAGGGGGGTAAAAAAATCCAGATGAGAGCCAAGGAACCTTTCCCAGAAAGCTGGGGAAAGGAGAGGAAAATAACTGATGAAGCATCTCCCTTCATCATCCTCATTAACTCCGTGTCCTCGGACCTCGCCCCCGGGACCCTGCGCTGCTTCAGGTGGGATCAGAACCCCCTGGGGTGTCCAAACCACCTGGGTCCCCCCACCAGCAGCACAGAAGGCAGCTGGGGTTCCGGCGGCAGTTCCCGGAACACCCCAACACCAGCAGCGCCCTTACACCCATCCATCTGTATATATATATATATACATTTCTATATATAACCACTGT
>NW_010140429.1:0-770 GCF_000699245.1 Pterocles gutturalis | reverse complement strand
TGTCTCGGGATGTCTGAAGATAATTTGTGATTGCTCAGAGTGAACTCCCTGAAAAATCTTTGCCGACTACAAAGAGGTTTCTTTTGTTTAAGTAGAAAGCTTCAGTGCAGGCTTTGAACTAAAGTTACTGTGACGTTACCATTGACAACTTGAACTTGTAATTTTTCCTCAGAAGGTTGCTTTGTAATAGAGCTGATACAGGTCTAAAAGCACCCCTAGTCCTGTTTATTACTGTGTGCTGACTTGCCAGTCTTACGTGTCACATAGGTCTGTCTGTGCTACTAGTGTATTCATTTTTACAGCTATCTTGAGAGTCCACGTAGCCTCCTTCACGCTTACATCTGGCTTCATCGGGTGTGACCTGGTGCATTAATCTGTGATTTGCAATTGTGGTATTTGTATCTTTGTTCTTAAAGTCTGGGAAGCACTTAGATGCCTTCAGACCTTTTCTTACCTTATTTACCTCGTTGTGATTTCTACCTTTCAGGCCTGAGTAGCAATTTGAACCTGCTAAGGGTTTCTGTACCAGACTTTTTGCATGGAGAGTGGCCTTCAGGAAAGCTTCTCCATTCTACTTCTTTTACATTTCAGATTCCTCCTCTTAGCTTTTCAAAACATTAGTGACCTGGGAACTAAGAGGTACCAGAGATTACTCATTTTATTTTGTCACAGTTTTGAACACTTTTTCAGCATAGTCAAATTGTCTGTGTCAAACTTCTGTTACTAACATTACTGGGTGGGTTTTTTTTTGTTTGGTTGTTTTTTTGTTT
>NW_010140428.1:0-789 GCF_000699245.1 Pterocles gutturalis | reverse complement strand
TCCAAGGTGGTACCCCAATGGGACACACAAGGAAGGAAATGGGCCCTGGGGTCACCTGTCAGAGTATCGCCCCCACCCCAGGCAGGTCTCCGTGGGGGTTGTCACCCAGAGGTCACCGCCATTCCCAGGGCGGGGCAGGAAAGGCAGGATCGTGCCCGAGCTCGCGTGTTATCGCTTGGGTCCCCGGCCAATTCGCACCCCGCCCTGTCCCTGAAAGCTAAAATTAGCAATTTTATTATTTTTTTTTTTTTCCAGACGGGAGGTGTCAGGGGGGACAAAGTCCAAGTTTTGCTGAAAATAACTTAGAGGTGTGGGCGGGTGTGGCCCCAGCCCTACCCGGCAGCTCCTGGCGTGGGGCAGGAGGGCAGCAGAGTCCCGTGGGCAGCAGGGTGGTGGATTCTGGGTGGGTGGGGGGCTGTCATGGGGGTGTCACCCCAAAAAAAAGGCTCCAGAGGGTGATAACAGCCTCTTGCCCCCTCCCCAAGTCTATATTGGTGCTGTCCCAGTACAAACCAGTATCACCAGAGGCATTCTAGTGTCTTTATTGGGAAGAAAGAAGGGGTCCAGCCCCAGTTTTAAGGTGGGGGGGGGATCCTCACCCTTGAAGTGAGTTTGGGGAAGGAGGAACCTGGGGACATGACCCTGGAGGTGGGGTCATGGCCCGAAAGTGCCATGAGGTCGTGACCTGTCCGGTGATGACAACGAGTGAAGTCACCACCCTAAAAATGGGGTCATGACCTGGAAGGGGGGGGGTCATGACCCTAAAAGAGCTCACAAGAACAGGACAGG
>NW_010140427.1:0-939 GCF_000699245.1 Pterocles gutturalis | reverse complement strand
AGCTGTTTAGTGCTGCAGTCTTTATTACAATGTCTAGACTAGCCGCTTTTGTCCGGACAGCCGCTGCTGTTACGGAGCATTAACTGCCGCTTCTGACCTCCCGATATTCACCTTATTGCACCTCTCTTTAGTTTTCCTAACCTTGGGAAGGTTTGGCAAACACTCATTAAAGAAAGGTGCCTTTTTTTTTTTTTTTTTCCCTCCCTCTTCTTTCCAGAACTTCTGACAACTTCACAGGAAAAATCTATTTTTTAAGTAAGGGTGATGCTATTGCTAGAATTTTTATTATATTTGTGGAGATAATTTGCCAGTAGATGCTAGAGTCTTTTCTTACAATCCAATTAAAAAAAAAAAAAGAAAAAAAAAAAAAAAAAAAAAAAAAAATCCCCTCCTTACGCCTAGTTTCTTCAATGTAAAGCTTAGGCGAGACTTTAGGCCGGGGACAAGCGTCCTTTCAGCTCCCGGGCTTTGCAAAAATAAATATAAGAAAATAAAGAAGCGTTTTGCCATCCACCGAACGCCTTTTTTTTTTTATTGTTTCTTTTTTTTTTTTTTTTTTTTTTTTCCTTTCCCCCCTTTCTGAATGTCTTCTCTCTGTTCCTTTCTTTCCATTTCAAGAATGGATTAAAAGATTCCTTTTAAGAAGCTGGAACAAGTTTCCTAGGCTAATGCAGCCCCAGCCAAGTTGTGCTTTCATCAGAGGAGGGGTGTAAAGGGGGTGCTTAAGGGTGTTTGGATGGGTGCAAACCAAGAGCATTTTTTTGTGGGTTTATCTTTTTTTTTTTACCCTTAATCGTTGTCAAATAAAATCAGAACACACCACCAAAGGGATTTTTTTTGGGGGGGTATTTTTTTTTTTTCGTTCAACAGGGTTGTACTTAAAAGCGAGGATGAGAATTTTACAAGAACACGCTCAATGGGATGGGAAGATAATGTGCA
>NW_010140426.1:1816-2262 GCF_000699245.1 Pterocles gutturalis | reverse complement strand
ACCTTGCCACACGGATGGTGTGTCCCCATCCTGGGGGTTCCCCCAAAACCACCCTGCCCCAAGCAGCAGCTCCCCCAAAATGAATTGCAAGCTGCCAGGAGCAAATTCGAGGCTTGAAATCAAAGCGGACACCGAGCACCTCCGGGACTCACACGAGCTGAACGATGGACAGCTGTTATTTGCCTTTTTTTGAGGGGAACCAAAGCCAGTGGGCGGGGCACCCGGGCGGGTGTTCCGCCCGCTGCCCCCCCCCCCGCCGCCACTGGCGGAGCTCAGCCCCAGCTTTCGGGGGGATTTTCACAGCGCAGCAGTGGCAGCAGGTGCTCCCCAGCGCTGCCAGCCCCGGAGCAACCCGATGCCCAAGTCGTTTGGTTTCATGCAGGGACTAAATTTAAACCTTGGCAGGGAAAAGGAGGAGAGGAAAGCTTCCCTGATACTGGCCTGGA
>NW_010140426.1:0-1470 GCF_000699245.1 Pterocles gutturalis | reverse complement strand
TGCTGGCTCTGTCCCCACACAGCCAGACACGCATGCAGCCCTCAGCTGGGCTGGATTCATGGTGCAGGGGGGTGTATAGACCCACCCAGGGGAGGGGGGTGCGGTGCCGCTGATCCCTTGGTCCCCAGCCAGTCCAGATCCCAGAGTGATGCTGTGTCACCCCCTCTCCTCCTCCAAGGGTTATGCCCAGCGTCCCAGGGCCACTGGCAGATGGGGGGAAAAAGAGGTTGGTCCAGCCTGGGGTCAGTGGTGTCCTGCTGAGCCCCCCTGGGTGCCGCGCCAATGCTTTCGGTGCATCCCGGGCACCGCTGCTGGGGGAGAGGAGGAGGGCGGGGGGGACATGGGCTGTGGGAGCTGCTGAGGGCACAGATAAGATAAAATAATCAGAGCAGTGGGGAGGTTGCTGCAGCTCTCCCTGGCGAGGCAGGGAAAAGTCCTTGTACTCCCGCCCTACACGTCCTGCGGTGCTGGCAGTGGGCACGAGGCAGATTTAGGGCAATGACTCACATAACTGCTTTAAACCTTTCCTCTGCCTCTTGTCCAGCACTCGTGCTGGGCACAATCCTTGCTGCTGCTGCATCCTGCACTCTGACACCTGCGTCCTGCCAAAACCCAAACAGTCAGAGTGCTGACATCTGCGACAAGCGGTACAGTAATATCGGACACTGCGAGGGTGGCTGGAAAGTACCGCCGCACGCTCAGCTGCTCATCCCCGACCCCAGCACCCGCTCCCAGTGCTGCGGGAGACGGGACGGCCCCGGCCACTCCCTGCTCCACAGGGCCAGCTGCATGCAAGAGCGTGGCCCGGTTGCAGCAAGGATTGCCGGTGTGGCTGGTTTCTCCCAACATTCCCACGGCTGTCCCGAACAGCCTGGCTGGGTGTGTTGTTGAAGCACAGAGGGAACCAGCCGGGCAGCCCCATCTCACCGCCCCGGCTGCTGCCCGAGGCAACCTGCTGGGCAAGACCTGCACCACCGCTGGCATGTCCTGGTCCTTGGGTGCATCCCCCCCGCCTTGGTGTGGCACAGGAAAGAGAGGAGAGCACGGCGGAGATCCCTGGGGTCCTCCTGGCCACCGCAATACAGCCATTTTCGGTTCAGAGGCTGTAAACCCACCTTCCAGCGCCCACAGAACAGCTCAGGGTGTGGGGCAAGAACCTGTCAGGCTCAACCACGTTACAGAACAACGGGCGGATCCACGAGGAGCAAGACCTGCTAATTAAATTCTGCTTTACTTTCATGCTTAAGCCAGCACGATAGTGCCTCTAGACTCGCCATTGCGTTTGCTTCTTGGTTTTTGTGCCAGCTCCGTGCTCACCTCCCAGGCCTGCCAGGGCGGCAGCAGGAGGAAGGCGATGGCTGGCGATGGCTGGCAGCGGCAGGGGAAAGCAGGAGGTGCCTCTCTCGCGCTGGGGCAACGCTCCGCAGCTCCCGAGGAGCAGGAAGCACCGGCCCAGGCTGGCCCAGGCGC
>NW_010140425.1:0-14957 GCF_000699245.1 Pterocles gutturalis | reverse complement strand
TGTGGTTGTGGTATGTAGTCAAAGCAAACTTACTGAATATTGGTTTGGGATTTTGCTTTTCTGGTACTTAGATTTCTGAAGAATGAGTGAAGGCTTCTCATGTTGCTTGGGGACAAACATGAAAATATTCAAAGCATGCTAGATATTGCTGAAACATTTGCGAAGTATACCATGTGGTCTGCTGTGTCCCCACACACACCTTTTGGTGAATCTTATCAATTTCTGTGGTTGTGGTATGTAGTCAAAGCAAACATTTGCAAAGTATACCATGTGGTCTGCCGTGTCCCCACACACACCTTTCGGTGAATCTAATCAATTCCCCAAGTGTTTATGGAATAAGGGTAGCTTGTACCTGTACAAGTAAACGTGGTGGTGTCTGTTTTATGCAGAAATCAAATTGCTATTTTAAAACTCACTTGAAAAAACAGGTGGGGGGACAAATAAAAGGGAGATGGTGTTAAATACACAATGTAGATGTTTAAAAAAAAAAGATTTCTTAGCTAAAAATGTTGATGGTCCATAATGATGGTCTGAAAAGTTGCATAGCTCTCCCTTGATCACTTATGTATGTGAATTATGTCCTGCAACAACAAACTAGCTGATGGTGTGAGGATCTCCCGAATAACCTTCAGAAGTACATGCAACATTTTAAATTCTTTCTGAACCATAACCAGTTTTGAAGACTTCACTAGTAATAAGAGTTTCTACTAATAATGAGAACTAAATTTTAAATTTTCACTATATTCAGTTTATAATTAAATAAAATACTATCATATTTATAGTTAATTTTTCAGTTTACCTTTAATCTTTCTATCCATTAAAGTCCAATTGTTTTGCTACATTTGAATAATTTCTCTCTTCTGCAGCAACCTTCAACTTTTGCTGTAACTTGGTATAGTAAAAGACACCCTGTTCTCTGCTGAGCAAATAAAAGGGTTGCTTTTTTTTCTTGATACTCTTAAACTAGTTCTTGTCCAGAAAGCAAGAAGCTGATTTTTCTGTTCCAACTCTGGATGACGTATTTCTCTTCATGGCAGTAGTAGAAATAATTGGGTTTTGGTATGTTCACTGGGCTTTCTCTTGAATTAAAATATCTGAAGGAATAGGGACTGATGACATGAAAAGGACATTTTTAATGAGCTTTGTAATCTGAATAATTAATTTGGAGTATTGTAAAACTGTTCGTTACCACCAAGAGGGACATGATTTCCTAATGATGCTTTCTGTTCATAAGCTTTAAAATGCAATGTAGCCAATCTGCCTTTATTTGCATACAAATGTATGTCAAAATCTAAGTGCTAACGTTTGTATGTGATCCTGTTTCTCCAGCAGCAAAAAACCACAAGTCTTAAATACTTCAGGTTTTTATTCTGTGCTTAAAGTATGGGCCATGACTGAAATATGAATTCTGAGCAGCTTCTTAGTGAGTTTTGTTCTTGTTGGTCATTGCTGCCCTCATGCTTTTTTCAAGAGTCCTTCAGATTATAAAGTTCTTGGAAATAATGGTTTGAATGGAAAGAAAATGCTTCATTTGTTCAGTTTTGAACTTTCAATTTTAAATGTTTAACTCCTAGTGTTTCCAGCTTTGTACGCAAAACTACTGAAAAGATTGGCACACTTCATATAAGTCCTGATACTAGGGGGAGGCAAGAAGCAAAGGATGACGAGCAACTGCAGGAGATAACTGTTAATCTCCTAACATCTCCCCAGGAAGAGAAAGAGTGAGTGTGAAATCATGTTTTCTTAGCAATTGCATTTGCTGGGGATTCTGAGAATAGCAACCTAAAGGGAAAAACTACAATTTCAGGTACAACAGGGAGCTCAGTGTTAGGTTTTTCCAGGGGCCTTCATTACTATGGTGGGTTTCACTGGTTCTCACTGACACTCCATTCCTAGAAGCTGGTTAGGCAGTGAGCGCTTCTGGGGGGTGAAGCATGCGGTCTCCACAATGCTGTGATAACTGAAGAGTGAGAACGTAGTGTATTACACAATACACTGATCTGTGATGCTCCTTATAGTTAATGGGCAGGAGTCCCTAAAAACTTCTTTTTTTTTTTTTTTTTTAAATAATGGTAGTTATAAAACATTGAATTTCTTTTAATGGTTGTCCAGTTAATACAGAGCTAAGTTATTTCAGATTCCAATGATCTGCTAACTTACCATTTTGGACTAACTTTCATATAGTGGCACAATACTGGTTTTTGTTCAGTACCTTTGCAAATCTACTGTAGTTGGAATAGGAGCCATTATAGAACGCCACGAAAATAGTATTATCCGGTGCTCTTCATTCCCAATTCATCCATAATTTCTGTTGAGCTGTTCCTTCTTTATAAATGAAACCTTTATATTTTTTAAATAAAGGAATTAAATGTTTCCTCACAAATTTGAGGAAATTTGTCAGGAAATCTTAAGTTATTAAAGATAATACTTCAGGTAATACTGAAGTTAATGTGTTTTTTCTAGGTTAGAACCACTGAGCTGTCAGCTTCCAGAGGAAGACCATCTGAGAGATCTCAAGGCTGCAACAGCAGAAGCCATGTAAGCAAGGAAATGTTTTAGTATATAGATATGTTGGGCTTTGGTAGAAATTTTTTTTAAATTTTTTTTTCTTTTAAATGTCTGTTAACATAATCTGAAGGGTTCTCATTTGATTAATGATTTGTTTCCCCTATTTAAAAGCAAGCAAAACCCACTAAAAGCTTATTTAGGTACTCTAGCATTATCCTTTTCTGAAAAAACAACACCAAAGCCACCTGACAAACAAAAATCCTTTCTGAAACAAATCTTGGGGAACTCAGAATGTACTAAAATCAAATGTAGACAGTGTAAGTAGCCTAAATTCTGTCTGATGCACTCAAAACCACAAAAACCAACAACCAAGTCAAGTTTAGGAATATACTTTGTTACACAAAGCATATATAATACTTCACTTGTGGCATCTTACAACTGTCAAGCAACTTGGCAAACTTCTTTTTTTATGCTGCAGAGCCAAGCTCCAGGATCCCCTGGTTTTGTTAGAACCACAGTGTATGAGAAGGATTTTACAGGAATGGCTTGTCTTTCTAGAAGAAAAGTTCGGCAGCAAAGAGCATTCTGCTTCCTCTGTTGAGAAAAGCAAGCCTGTGTGTGCTGAAGAAGAGAGGGCAGTCCTGGAGGAAAACCTACGGCTGGATCCAACAGATGGAGACCCAGCAGCCAAAGAACAGAGCAGTATCTTGGAAGACTGTGCTGAAAAGGACAATACTGATGAAACCTGTGTAAGCAAAGCCATGTGTGAAAATAGTACTGATCTGAAGGGACCTTTGGACTGCAGCTTTCAAGTGTCGTCTCCATGTGTCATAGAACCAGATGTTAAGAAAGATCTCGTTGAGTTGACAACACTGTGTTTTGAGCTGCGTGTATTTTCTTGTGGAAATGGTGAGGCAGAACACGGCTCTGGTGGAACACTGCCCCTAGCAGCTTTGTGGACCTTGGCTTGTAGGTTTATGCGAAGCTATTTCTTTCTTTTGGATTTAAAAAGACTAAAGCAGTGTATTATAACCATGTACGCAACCAGTCCTAATGTATGGGAAACATACATCGCAGGATTGAAAGGTAACTAATGAAAATGTTATTACTAGTAAACTGGAAGTAAGACTGTTGGGGAGAAAAAAGAAGAAAAGCTTGAAGACACTTCCATTTGTGTCTGCAAGTTTTCCTTCTGCAGGTGTGGTGTGGGAGGATGTTGGGTGTGGGGGACTTCTTGTTCCATTTTAGGGTTGTTTGGCTCTCTGTTTTTCCCCCAGAGGATAACTTATGAAGAACTTCTGTCTCCTTGGTGAAAATCTTCCTCCTCTCTCCCTACTTTGAAATTCTACAGGAACTACTTCTGAACCTCTTAATTTATATGCAGTTTGTTGGTTGAACACTGTAGTGATTACGGACCAGATCTATTTAAAAACAAATATATGTGCTTCAAAGAGCAAAAGCGTCTTAATCAGAATCATATGTCTACAGAAACAAGGCAAAAGCTAGGAGAGGGGCTTCAGTGTTTGCACTGCAAATGGGAGATTTAACTTATAGAGAAATACGGTTAATGTGAAAGAAAACTGAATGGAATAGATGGTTCCATGCAAATGAGTGGCTTGTGATCACTTCAGACTTCCCTTTTCCACAGAAACCCTTTCTGATCTTTTTAATGCCTCTCTAGCCTTACTGAACCAAAGCTTCCTGATTATATTGGAAAACAGAACTTCATCTATTTTCTGCATTCAGCTTCTGCTTTATGCATCTCTTTTACAAGTGAATTAAAGCCTTGGCATTGATTTGGAACCAACAAAGAAGTAGTCTAACAACAGAATCTTGCTTTGAGTGTTGGTGTCTGGTATTTGGGTTTCTGGGAATCTGTTTGCTATTTGGATTCTGAGAGCCTTAGAAGTGAAAGTAATGTATGCATTCCCAGTTTGTCCTCAGTGGGACTGCACTGGTGCCTGTAGATTAAGACCCGCATCTCATCAGGATCGAGGTTCGTGTTGAATTCTGCATTCTGTGAAGTCAGTGTCCAAGCTGTAGTTTTTATTCATTAATAGAAGCAAGTGGTAATATATGAAAACTGAGGTCGATCTGCATTATACTCAGCAAGCCATATGTCCTGCAGTGGCTGTCTTTTTTCACATGAGAGAAAAATTACCTCTTCAGAAGTCTAAAGAATTAAAGGAAAATATATTAAAAAATATTAACCATGCCTTAATTGTATAATTTATAACTGTAATTTGCTGTAATTGCAGATCAGTTATGTTGATGGCTATGAAATGAACAAGTAGGATCTGTTGACTAGTTACTACTGTTAGCTAGATTTCCATGATGTAGTGATAACTTTCTGTTCTTACTCTTAACAACAGCTGTGTGTGTTAAGAAAACAAAACGTGTAACATGCACTAATTTATTTCAGAACTAACTTGTCACAGTCCAGTAGCTTTAGCAATGGAAAATGAAGATGATATGTTGAAAATACTGAAACAGCTGCATGACCTGGGGCCTTGGGATGATAGCCCGCTGTTACTGGTACATGCTCAAAGGTTTGTAGCCAAGTCCTTTTTTTCTCTTCTTCAGTGTTGTTAACCTGGCTATCAGGAATTGGTTCACTTAATATTTCATGAAGTTTTCTGGGAATCTTTTAAAGAAATTGCCTTTCAGTGTTATCTTGAACTTGCAAGAGATCTTGGAAAAATGATAATTTTGCTGCTTGGTGCTGAAAATTGTTTTTATCCTCTTTCTTCAGGCTTTATGAAAAATTTGGGGACACAGCTCTTCGGCCCTTGATCAAGTTCCACCCCTCTATTTTGCCTTCTGATATCAAACAGCTTTGCAGGAATGATCCAGCTCACTTTTTAGCATATTTAGATAGTCTGGTGAAATCAAAGCCAGAGGAGAAAAGGTAAAAGGAATACAGAGTCTTCTCCATCTGTCTGCTCTCTGCATCATTTAGCTGTGTGGGGTTTTTTTGGGTTTGTTTTTTGGAGTCTTTTTTTTACTGTTTCTGTCTCTATCTGCTCGGGGTTCTTTAGCATTAGATTCCAATTAATTCTGACAGTTTTAGTTGGTCTCTCAGAATGTTGTTGGTTTTTTTTTTTGTTGTTTTTTTTGTTAGATTAGATGCTACTTTTAACTGGATTTTTCTAAATAATACTTTCAATAGAATCTTAGAATGGTTTGGGTTGGAAAGGACCTTAGAGATAATTGAGTTCCACCCCCCTGCCATGGGCAGGGACACCTCCCAGTAGCCCAGGTTGCTCAAAGCCTCATCCAGCCTGGCCTTGAACCCCTCCAGGATGGGGCATCCACAGCTTCTCTGGGCAACCTGGGCCACTGCCTCACCACCCTCACACTGAAAAACTTCTTCCTAATGTCTAGTCTAAATCTCCTTGTCCTATCACTACACTCCCTGGTAAAGAGTGCCTCCCCATCTCTCCTGTAGGAGAACAGAATAGAACTGACTATTTTTGTTCCTGTGCCTGCAGTTCAGTATACCAAGTTTATACAGCATTTAAAAAAAAAAACACACACACAACCAAACAAGCAAACAAACCTAAAAAAAACCAAACCAAAAACCCCCACAACCCTAGGGGAACCCAGCCTGCAAACATGATTGTTTTCTGTGGTCCCCTCAGTTTCTAGAAACATAAATAATTCTAGGCTTTTCTATATTTAATTTTACATACATGTTTTGTTTTGTGGGGTTTTTTTGTCTGCAATCTCTACTTCTCCATATCTGGTATACTTATAACTGCTAGGTTTTTTTCTGTGTTTTGTTTTCTAGGTCATCTCTCCTTAGATCTCTTCTGCAGCCCGAATCTGTACGACTGGATTGGTTGTGTTTGGCAGTTTCTCGTGATGCCCCACAAAGAGCAGATACTGTGGATGCAGAAGGAAATCCCAGGTAAAGCAGAGTTCACCCAAAGTCCTGAGTGCAGCAAAAAGCTTTAATGGGTCTGCAAGCTTTTGGCTTAGATCTTGTATGACAGTTTGGGTGTCCCTGAATCTGTGGAGCATTTTGCATATTGCAAAGTTCAGCAGAAACAACCAAAGATTAAATAACTTTATCTGTAACGTTTTTCAGAGTGACTGTTCCACTGAGACTACGAAGTGTTTCATTCATTTTTCCTTCTTTCTTTTCATATACCTGCCTATCTTGTAGAGAGAACACAATGTTCTGAAGAAAACCATTAATGTTTACAACTGAATTTCTTGTGTTCTAGGCCACGATCGCACTTGTTTACTTGGGGCTACAGCCAGCTCATTATGCTTTTGATTAAACTCCCAGCTGATTTTGTTACAAAAGAGAAGATGGCTGACATCTGTAGATCACATGGGTAAGGAGAAAAGTTGGTAATTCTTGATACTTAGTTGGTATTCTGACCTCAAAAAGATACAGATGAAAACTGCCCATCTGCTTCTTACTTTGACAGGTTTCATGTAAAAACCTTTCCTGTTTTGAGGATGAATATTGAGTGTCCAGTTTCATGTAGCAAATACCCCTTTTGGTTAAGGGGTATTCCCTGTGTCCCTGCTCTGCAGTGACTCCTGGCATTCAAGAAATTCAGTTGCTTCTGTCTTCACTGATATTTAAATGAGTATTTAATTATTGTTGACTTTAGTTTAGATGGAGTATTTGATTCCTGGAAATCTTTACTCTCTTATTCAAGATTTTGGCCTGGATATCTTTTTCTCTGTCTGGAGCTGGATAGAAGAAGAGAAGCCTTTACTAATATTGCTCACTTGGATGATTTGAACCTGTTGAATGGAGATGATGGTTAGTGAGTCTTATGCTATTTAAACATATTTCTGTAATATAGGAACTGCCCTTATTATATACTGATTCAGTTTGTCCAAAGTTGAGTTGAAGTTTTCTTTTTTGTAGTGTTTTGGTAGCACTGTGTCATGCAGCATATTTAAAATACATAAATGGGCGCTACACTCTTGTATCTTCACGCTCTGCTTTGTGAAATCAGTTGTGATAGAAATGCTTAAAAAATCAAGAATGCAGAGTTGTTTATCAGCTGTGAGTAAAAGCTAAACTTGGTGTTGTAGCTAGAGGAATAGCTAGCCTGCCTGCACAGAACAAAACTCCCCCCTGCTACCCGTCCGCACACACAAAGTTACAACACGCAAAGTGTTGTATCACATGGCAGAACTTAGAAGAAAATTCCCAGTAGCCCAAAGATGGACAAAATGATTCTTTGTCTCTTGGCTTAATCCAAAGGCTCAAATACTGAACTATTGCGAAGCTTTGCGTGAAGTTCACCACTGAATCTTTACACTGAGTCAGACAAGGCAGTATAATTCTGTACACAATTTGCTTGTTTATAACACTCTGTTTTCTTAAATCTTCACCAAGAAAAACAGAATAGCAAGCTTCCCTTTTAAGTACAGATATGTTTAAAATAGTAGGCTTAGAATAACACTTGTTTTACGAATAATGTAACAAACTTATTTTACATCTAGGCTCCATTCCAGAGACCATCGAAGAATGGAAGTTTCTTCTGCATCTTGCACAAAACCACAGCACAGCTTTCCACCACCATGGCCCACAGAATGGGAATGCTGTCAGCAACGGTAGCCCGAGCTGCCCAGACTGTGTCACTGTGGAAAATGTGGCTCTCTTACTGGCAAAGGCCATTGGCCCAAATCGTGCCTTGCCTCTCTTGCAGGAGTGTGGCTTGACACTAGAATTGTCTGAGAGATTTACTGGTGTCTGTGAGATCCTGAGAATTGCTGAGAAGAGGCAAAGGTAAGACAATGTGTCAGCAGAAGATCCACGTATGCACACCATTTGGGATCTTCTTGGTGCTTTGGACTTCCTTTTCAGTTAAAAAAAAGTTAAAATACTTGACATTTTTACTTTGTATTTTAAACTCGAATGAAAGCTTTTCTATTATTTGAGAGCTATGTGTTGTGCAGTATAGGCATTTTAAAATGGAAAATGAGGAAACAGGAAATGGTACATAAAGATGTATGTGAAGAGATCCCCAGAAGGACATATCTGAGTCCTGCACAGACTCTGCTCTCACCTCTCCCTTCTAGAGAAGGCATGTGTGGCGCTGTCATGATGTTACCTCTGAAACAGAATCATGTTTTTGACAAACTTTTATTTAAAAAACAAAACAAAACTTTGTTGTTCTTTCTGTTGTTAGCTTATTTTTTTACTGTTTGACTTTTTTTCCTCCCCTTTGCTTTAATTGCAGAGCGCTGATCCAGTCCATGTTGGAAAGGTGTGACCGGTTTTTGTGGTCTCAGCAAGCATAGAAAACAACTTGGAAAGCTTTGGGAACATTTTGTTACTGTAATGATTGTATATTAAAGTGCCTCTTAAACTTCACAGGCCTTAAAGAAATGAACTCCTCTCTAAAATTCAATTATATTGAGCCAGTCTCCATCTGGCAGGTATCTGACCGGGAACTATTGATGTTTCTTCCTTATTCCTTTGGAGATTAATTTTGAACTAAATCTTAAATCAAAATAATCCCGTATTTACCTGGAAATTAAGCTCACTGATTTTTGAGATGAAAAGTCCTGAATTTATTTTCCAAGTCTATATGACCTAAGGATATGAGCCCCTAAGTATTAAATTATGGTGTATAAAATTGTTTCTTTGTTTGTTGGCAAGAAGCCATTCCTCAGAAATATCGAAGCATGTACTTGTTTAATTTTCCTGTAAATGACATTGACTTTTTCAAGATACTGTAGAGACAGACACCCACCTTGCTGCAACCTCCCTTCAGGTAGTTGTAGAGAGCAGTAAGGTCTCCCTTCAGCCTCCTTTTCTCCGGACTAAACGACACCAGTTCCCTCAGCTGTTCCCCATAAACCTTGTTCTCTAGGCCCTTCTCCAGCTTCGTTGCTTGTCTTGGGACGTGCTCCAGCACCTCGATGTCTTTCTTGTGGTGAGGAGCCCAAAACTACACCCTGTATTCGAGCTGTGGCCTCACCACGGCCGAGTATAGGGGGACAATCACTTCCCTGGTCTTGCTGGCCACACTGTTTCTGATACAAGCCAGGATGCCATTGGCCTTCTTGGCTACCTGGGCCCACTGCTGGCTCACGTTCAGCTGGCTGTCAAGCAACACCCCCGGGGTCTTTTCCTCTGGGCAACTTTCAGCCACTCTTCCCCAAGCCTGTAGCATTGAATGGGGTGGTTGTGACCTGAGTACAGGACCCAGCACTCAGCCTTGTTGAATCTCATACCTCAGCCCGTCCATCCAGCCTGCTCAGATCCCTCTGTAGAGCCTTTCTACCCTCCAGCACATCAACACTCCTCCCAACTTGGTGTCATCTGCAGACTTTCTGAGGGTGCCCTCGATCCCCTTGTCCGGATCGCTGATAAGGATATTAAACAGAACTGGCCCCGGTACTGAGCCCTGGGGAACACCACCTGTGACCAGCCACCACCTGGATTTATCTCCGTTCACCACAATGCTTTGGACCCGGCTATCTAGCTGGTTTTTTACCCAGTGAAGCATATACCCATCCAAGCCATGAGCAGCCAGTTTCTCCAGGAGAATGCTCTGGGAAATTATGTCTGTCAAAGGCTTTACTAAGGTCCAGATAAAGTTTGGCAATTCCACAATGAATTCTGACATTTTGGAAAGTGAGAGGACTGCATCTCTTATGTGAATAATTCTTTAAAAAGATGAAGGTTTAGACAAGTATATTTAGATGGATGCTGTCAAGAAAGAAGTCTTTAAAATTCTGCTAGAATATGAAGATTCATAAAATCACTTGGATTTTATTTCTCATTTACAGAACTATGCTTTATACCAGCACTCTTTCTGCACTTTAATACATCTTTGAACAAGTTTCTTTTTAGGCTTCTAGTTTTGGCCCTTTTCACTGTCAGACTCCTGTTTTTAGCAGAAGGCCATGGCTTCTGGTCCATATTTGATTTTCACAAATGTAATTTAAACCAAAAAAATTAACACGTGTTGGAACTAAATTCCCTCCAAAATGCATAATTTTGTCCTGAAATGACTTGAAAATATTTTTTTATAAAGATGTAGAAGGCATCTTTTTAGGTAGTCTTGCAGCTCTTCTACTGCTGTGAAATAATGCTTTTATTTTTATCAAAATAGGAGTTAGTAATACAACTTTCAGACTGTTCCATCTTAGTTATAGGAAAGACTTTAGTGGAGAGGGTTGGTTACTTCACTAGAGGAAGTTACAGGGAGAAAATTAGTGGCAAGCTTTCATCTGTTCATAGTGTTTCTTGTGGAAAAACCCATACAGAACTATTTAGAAAACTAAATTTTTGGAGTTTTAGCATTTGACATTGGAAACAGCACAAACCCTTCTGTCAGAACCATCCCCTGCTCTTATGTAAGACTTGGAATAGGAGTGGTGAGGCTACACAAATCGCTGAAGTTGGTGCCTGTTCTCTTACCTGCCAAATGCGCCTGCTGCTCGCTCAGTGGCTGCTGCACTACGCTGACCCCATTTTGTACAGTGTGTCAATGTCGTACTGACTACTGATGGTGTCCTCCTCAGAGGAAGTTGGTTTTCCAAGAATGTACCCAGTTTATCACTGCACCTAACAGTTCCACTTTATTTGCTCAGTGTATTTTGTGTACACAGCAGTCTCCTACATCTGTGGGGTTTTTGTACACTTGGTTAACTTTGGGTGAGGGTTGGGGCTTTTGGGGTTTTTTTTACAATAAATCATAACTTTCCCTTTAAAGCTTTTTTATGATGGGAAATGTTTGTTCACATCTGGTGTCTAAAATGAGCTTGTGTTGATTTCAAGTAACCTAGCTGTCAATAAAGAGTAAGAATTTACTCTTTGAAGAAGCATTGGAAAAGCGCTGTTTCCTATTCTTGATACATGTTTTCACCTCATATGGGTAAGGTGAAGGGACTGTGAAATGAAATGGTCTCCTGTTTAGAAGTTACAGCTGTATAGACCAATGCACTCTCCTAAAGCTACAGCCCCTACCAGCCCTTGTCAACCAGCTGAGCGTACACCACGGATAGTTTAAGCCAAACTGCACTGGAGCAGATGAGATGCAGCTTGTCTTTGGTTTTGGTGACCAACTGTTGGTGGAGGGGACCCTTGAAAAGCAGAGATGAATAAAGCGGGCTTTGCCTGCGACAGCTTTAAATGGAAGCTAGGGTTTGGGTTTTTTTCCCAAAAAATTAAATATAAAAGTCTCATACTTGCCTAAAAATGTTAGTTCACTGTTGGACTCATTGTCAAAACCTATGGGGAAATCAATTTTATTTAAGATAAAATATCTGTAATCTGTTTCTTGGAGAGTGGACAAGGCTGCAGTTGTTCTACACGTCCATAAGCCTAAGGCCAATGATAGTAAATATTCCATACAGCAGTATGGCAAAACTCCTGAATTCTTGCCAGTGTAAACAAGGTGCTGTTACTTCCCAGAATAAGAAATAACAGCATCTGTTATTGGGCCTGAGCTGGGAATTCACCTTGTCCCCTTTCTCAGTCTAAGACTTATTTAGATTGCAAAATGCTTACATTGTGGAATGTTTGCAGTGTAGCTTCCACGTATTGATACTTAGAATTAAAAGGCAACAAGCTTGAGGTTGCTTTTTATCTTACCAGAACTTACAGGCGAAGAAAACGTTCTCCGAGGGGTCTCTGTATGTGTTGTGTTTCCCCAGTGTGCACACGCAGCCTGTGTTTCAGTGCTAGGCCAGGAAAGAATATTTCATTCAACTCTTCTGTGTGCTCAGGGACAGCTTGCCTGTTCCTGTTGCAAAAGCAACAGTTTTAGCTGCAATATGTTTCTGTGGGCCAAGGGCTGTGACCTTGAAAGCAGGCCAAGAGGATACGGGAAAGCAGTGCTCAGGCTGTTAGCTGCTGGAGCACAGAGCTGGTGCTTTATCTCAGTTACTGTTATGCTGTTAAGCATCAGATCCACAGGTGGTGGGGGACAAAATTATGTGTCTGATGCCCTGCTTTTTGCAAAATTTCCTTCTCCATTGAGTTAGGATTTAGGTTCTCTTTGTCTCAATTTGTTCCATTTAGGGATACACTGTACTAGAGAATATCTGTCCTTGTGCTCCAGGCCTGTCTGTGGAAAATGTCTCCTCTTCCCTTAGGCTGAGTTCTTGTTTGAAGTCCAGCAATGCTGTAGGAAGTTAGCTGTTGGCACTTTATTAGATCAATTTGTTAGTGCACCTCTTTTACCTCATGCTACTGCCCTTCAGCACCAGTGGCTAATTGTTTAACGTGGCAGAATTGTGAATGGTGCAACAACTACACATACCTCTTCTGCAGATAATTTAAAGAAGCTCTCTTAGATCACGTATGAGACCACAACAGGGGGGACACATCTACACTTGCAGTCTGACATGCAGCTGCACTCAAAGCCAGAGCTTTTTGCAGGGCAACAGCTGGGTCTGTTGTTAAGCCAGGGAAGCAAGCACCAAGCAGGCTTTTGACCTGGCTGCTAAGCAGAGAGAGCACAGGGGGTACTCAAACTATGAACCATGCTAATAGGGCTCCCCAGCTGATATATTGATCTTAACATCTAGCAGAGTTCTGACTGTATGGATCTTACCTTCCCCTTAGGTAAACTGTTTACTATGACATCAGAAACTCTCCTTAGTTTAGCCTATTTGAGCCCCACTGAGCTGCTGTGCTTCAAGGTACGGTGCAGACAATCAGGCACCTTCTCCTCCGAGCTCTGTCCAGGGCAAGAGCTGAACAGAAGTCTCACCCTTACGCCAACTGTAACACTTCAAGCGCACAGAACACGTCAATCTTTGAGGCAGTTTCTCAGCCTGCTTGTTTTGAAGATCAAATAATGTTGTGGACAGCTGAAGAAGCACCACAAACTTTCTGAAAAATTGTGTAACAGGAGCTATGAACTTTCAGTAAAGGACAAGGACAGGCTTACCGTAATGATTTCTCTGTTGGAAGTGAACTGGTGGTGGGGAATTCCCAGCCATGGGTGTCCTTTCCAGTTTCCTCTTTTAAGAGATTTGAATTCCTTATAAATACCCTCTCTGAGTCTGAGAGCACATGAGACAAGCTCCATCTCCTGTAGCTTTGCCTTTCTGTGGTGGTGAGTGATATTCTGAATTTGTGAGCTATATGTAGTGTTTTTAGCTGGTATTTAGGAACAGGACTAATGCTTTAGCATGTGGGGCTTCTCTGTACTCATGATGGGAGCAGCAGGGAATGCTAAAATGCAAGTTTCTCATGTTCATATGCCTCTATTGCAGAGGCCTGAGCTGAGCTTGTGGTTGCAGAGAGGTCATCAGTCTTTGTAGGGACAGAAGCGGGTTCCTGGGCTGGCCGTCAGTGCTGGGGTAGCTGCCCAGGCACAGCTATGGATGTGATGGATGCTGTCAGCAGTCTCTTCAAAGGTGCTCCAGAACCAATAATCTCTCTGTTTGTCTCACAGCTCTGTGTCAGGCTTGGGCCGGGAACCATGAGGCTGTGTGTCTGCTTTGTGTTGCTCTCCTTTATTCTGTGTGCAAGTGCTGACTTACGATTTGCCTGGGATGCAGTGAGAGGTAAGCTGCTGTTACCATGGGCCCCTCTCTCAGGAACCCCCTTGCTGAACACAGGTTACCAGCAGTCAATGGACGCAGTCCTCGGAGCTGGGAAGTCTGCAGCTCCATATCAGGGACCCCACTGGTTTCTACTGCTGGAAGAGGGCCTTGATCAGCCCCCACAGGCCTTTTCTATGGGCACAGGATGATGTGGAGAAGGGCCTCTCTGTGTTACTGCTCTTTGGGCTATTCAGCTCCTGGCTGAAATGGTACTTTTTCTGGGATGACTCTTTAAAGTCAATATAATCTCTATTTCTCTGCTTTCTTCAGGGGCAGGGGATATGGCCAGAGCATACTGGGACATGCGTGAGGCAAATTACAAAGGTGCCGACAAATATTTCCACGCTCGTGGGAATTATGATGCTGCCCGAAGAGGACCTGGTGGTGCTTGGGCAGCCAAAGTGCTCAGGTAATGGAGCATATTTGGCTCGTTAACAGTGAGTTACTAGGGATCCAGGCATTCCAGTCAGAGCAAAGTCCTTTTTGACTTGTACTCGGCTGTTGATGTAGGACAGTGGAGGGGAGGGGAAGCAGTTACTGACAGCCTGTCTCTGTGGGAATTTTTCTTCCCCCAAGTGTGAGCCTTCTCGTCCTCCCGAGAAGGCAGATTCGTCACTGGTGATAAGGAACTCTGTCCTTGGGGTGTGTTTGCTGACAACCTCAGTTACGTGTTCCGCGGCGGTTCTCAGGCAAGGACTGAGTGTGTGCTCGCATCTCGCTGTGAGAAGTCCTGTGGAAAAGCTGCTTTTACCTCCGTGAGGGAATCAGCCCAGCGGAGTTAAACGCTGCTCGGTTCAGGTGCCTTTTCTATTCCTGCCAGTGACTTACGGGAGAAATGGCAAAGCGACGTGAGCGGCAGAGGGGCAGAGGACACCCGGGCTGACCAGGAGGCGAACGAGTGG
>NW_010140424.1:0-223 GCF_000699245.1 Pterocles gutturalis | reverse complement strand
CTCTCTCCCTACCAGTCTCCAGTTCCTAACTCCAGCTTTGATCCCCATGTGCCCCACCAGGTCGCCGGTACACAAAGGAGATGGGAAAAGCCGCCGTGAGCAGGACCTGGGTGCAACAGGGCTGTTTTCAGGCTGCTCCATCCCTCCCGGCTCATCCCCGCATCCCCCCTCCATCCCCGCCACCTCCCGGCCTCCGCCGTTTCCTGTCCAACCCGTTCCTCCC
>NW_010140423.1:5086-11028 GCF_000699245.1 Pterocles gutturalis | reverse complement strand
TATTAAATAAATTATATATATTATATGGTTCCTGTGAGGAATGATCAAGTCCAAACCGTTTAATAAAAAAATAGCCCATCAAAATTTATTTGGAAATCGATCAATAACAGCAAAAAGCAATAAAAACAATAAAAAGCAAGCAAACAGGCCTGGGTGCATCGAAGTCTCGTGCCTACAAATGCACACCAAGGGGGTCTCGTGCACTCACAAGCCTTAACGAGGATCAAGAAATCACCAATCCATACAGTCCAGCACATGGCACCACTCCAGCTCTGGCCTGGAATTGGTCCAAATTGACCAATTGGTGATGCCAAAAAAGGTCCACTCACAGTCCAAGTTTCAGTCCAATCAGAGTTCGAAGTTCTGGTACTTGAGTACAATGTTCTGGTACTTTCTGGTGACCTTGTGCTTCTTCAAGGACATAGTTATTACTCGAGGTGCTCTGCTGAGTCCTGCTGACTTGATTCCCAATCTTTCCTATGGCTCTGTTCTTCTGCTGTTGCTCTTTGGTCCAGGGGTTTCAGGTTTCTGCTATGACTCTTTGGTCTAGGGGCTTCAGTCTTTTCATATAACAGGTAAGTAGTTGATGTACAACAATCACTTAACAATAACTTATCAAACATACATAAACACGTGAACAATCAACACTGATTAATACAACTATGCAAGGACTCGATTAACATTATTAATTAACGTCTGTTAATTGGTGATAATGGTAACATTGTCTCATATTGACACGAACTGTCCAAAAATTTATAACAGTTCCCCACAGAAGGAAGTTTTGATCTAGCATTATGGTGGAAGGTCGGAGAGGAATTTAGAACTGAAAACAAGCTGGGGCTTGCAGTTCCTACCTGTGTTTTGTTTACGTGGCGATGGATTTATATGGCTTTACAACCTCTGGTGGGAGAAATAACAGAACCCTTTGGTGTCCCACTTAGACAAGAGAAAGAAATAACACCCAGTGTCCCCCCGGGAGAAACAAGCAGCAGTAAATGTATAAAGATTAGGAATCAGAATCCAAGCCCCCGGATTATCCACCCCAGCCCCCCAACCCGCCCCGAGGTGTTCCTGTTAGAAGTTCAGGGAAAAGGGTCTAGTTTAGAAGCATGTTTTAGGGAGGCATTAAATAATGGAGACCCTGTGACATTTCTTGTGATTTTAAGACCGCCCCTCTGGCCTTCACTGGTACAGCAGAGCGAGTGCCAAGACCCACAGAGACCTGTGTGTGTTGTAGACCTTTGCCTCCCCATTACAGTGCAGCCAAGTATACGGAGCTTTTAAACATTTTAAACCATTTTTGTTTTAACTGTTGTCTAACTGGGAGGCTTTTCTGAGCTTAAATACTGGCTCTCTCAGGTTGCTGGCAAACATAACCTATGCTGCAGTTAACCCTTGCCTCTGTGGGACCTGCTGGGGTTGGAGCTGAGTGGCGTAGATTTGCGCTGCAGTATTGCTCCCCCTACCCCCCCGACCCCCAGCAGGCCTGGACCCTTCCCCATGTGCTGTGAATTCTCTGCCAATGTGAGGCTTCTCTAATAAACTAGCCTTGATCCCCCAAATAATTCCCATTTAGTAACCAGCAGAGTGGCATATTGGGCTGGTGGCATTGATGTGCTGGAGACAGGAGAACCTATGTTAATACTTGTTAAATTTTTAAACTACCCCTCTGCCACTTTTACAAAGGCTGCTTACCTCCAAGCCATACAAAAAGGCTCCTTCCCTCCAAGCCATACATCAGTGCAGTCCCACTGATGTTCCTGTCTCAGCACCTGTAGATCCAAATATACTTCAGCTGCTAATAAGGGGAACCCCTGACACCCTTAAGACTTTACTTATTTCAAAACAGCATGAAATCCAGAGACACATAAACCATAATGAATTAGTAAACTTGACACAGGCTTTTAGAGTAGAAGGTGAGGAAGAATTGTTAGTACACCCTACCGGTGTTATTCCGAGCCTGATTCAAGCATTTCTAAAAGCAGCACTCCAGATGCCCTAACTCCCCCAAGGCCGGCTCCTAGAGAAAGATAACCCTTTCCTTTCCCAACAGCAATCACAAGATGCAACATCAAAAAAAACCTAGTGAAGCCTGGACAGCAACTGGGCCTGCCAGTCTAGTGAATGGATGCCTATTAATGATTAAATGAAAACAATCCTTTTATTTTAATTCTACTCGGTCCTTGACAAGAGTGAACAAAATTCCTAATCAGTACGTGTACTCTGTGCAGCTCCAGTACTTCCTGAGTCAAAAATTACAGACATCCCACAGTACCCCATTTTTGCTGTGTCACAACCTGGAATTTGATTTGGAAAAATGGCAAATCATTTCCAGGACCCACTCCCCATATAATTCTCTGGTTTGGCCAGTTTAATAGTTGATTATCAGTGCTTAAATGCCCACATGGCTCCACTAATGGCTGCAGTTCCTAATATTGCAGCTTTAACAGCCACACTGCAAGCAGCTGCACACCCGTGGATGGCACTACTAGACTTACACTTGTCTGGGAAGCTACTGATGGTAGTGGCACGAAACACAGAATCAGTGCACAGTGGACTTTTCCTTCTTTCTAATGGGTAACCTGTTCGGCCTTTCCCGCCGAGACGGTTTTCCTTTCTTTTCTTTTAACAGGGAAAAATTAACTCCTCCAATGACGTAGTGGAAACAGAAGATACACCCAATCCCACAAAGTACATCATGACAACCATCTGCATCTTTATCACGTTATGCTGCTTCTTTTCCTCACTGCCTTGATCTGCTGGGACATACAGCAAGAGCGATGATGGCTATGCAACCCTCCTCCATTCCTTCTTCCCCTACTTATTGGTGTAAGTATACTCACAGTTGTCCAAACACAAGACCCTGGGAAACATGCAGTACAAAATTACACTGGAAGTACTGGAACAACACACAATAAGGCAAATCTAAATCTTTCTATAATGATTTTACACAACAACAAAATATACACAAAAGAGGAATGGAATTGGAATGGCCCTCTACAGATCCAAGCCATGCCAGGAGAGAAAATACAAATTGGATGCTGATTAATTAATGTATCCACCTACCATAGGCCAACTGAAATTAAAATACTTAATGCCGATTTTACCAAACCAAAACCCAATAACAATGATTGTTATAAAATAACAATACCAAATTCAGATTGCTGGTATAATTTCACCTTCACAGAACCTGTAAGTGGATTCTGCCTGTGTGGTTACAAAGGGGTAGCATTACTACTTGATTACTACAATTACTACTACTACTACTACAATTGCCTCACATAATATATGGGGCACATGCAAAACCAGGTAGCCATGGACACATGCTCATATAGACAACAGTGGACATGCACTTAACACTCACCTTGCCACATCTCTAAATTTGTCTGCAGTAGTGTTATGGAAAAATTTTGCCCTACCCAAACATAAATGGATTAAGAAAGAGAAAAGTAATCCATATAACCCCACAGGACAGGCAATAGTCAGCTGTGCCCATGCTGCATTGGAAGCCCTGATTTTAAAACAAAGAAGGGGGAATTCTCAGGACACACCACATGATCAGCTAGCAATGGCTTTATACACTCTTAATTTTTTAAACAGAAATAATTTTGCCCTGACAGAAGCAGAATGCCATTTTAGCACTACAACAGACTTCATAGCTAAATCACAGGTTTTGTAGAAGGATCCCAAAGGAGACCTAGCTTGGAAAGGGCCAGTAGATCTGCTGGTGTTCAGGCAAGGGTATGCTTGTGTTTTATCACCCACAGGTCCTCGACGGATACCACCAAGAAAAGTTAAGCCTTATCATGAGCTGGAAGGATCAACCCTTCAACCCGATACCCCAGATCTCCCAACTGACAATGCGGAAATCAACGCGCAGGCAGTAGCTTCCTAGGAACTCAGTGACTGCAGCTATCACTTGGGGAAGTCTGAAACAACTACAACAGAAAGCAGAGAATATGATGGCATGGTTAAGAGTGATGATGCTGGATAAGCAACGATCAATCTGGGAACTGAAAAGATTGACTGGAAATTTACAAATACTTTGTGATGTTGCAATCATAATTGTTTGCGTATAAAAGATAGCACCCCGGATGGGGCCCTAGGGCACAAAAGGAAGGAATACCACCTTATTCTCTGGACAAACCCATGACCAACACTCATTGCCGGCATATGGTGAGTTCACCTTTGAGACTTGGACACGGGTTATCCCAGACGATGGTGGGGAAGAGAAAAATAGGATCCATACCCAGCATCAAAAGGGGGATGCCCGTTTGCTGAGGTATTAGAAAACTGGAGTGAAATACATGGGACATAAACCTCAAAAAATGAAAAAATTGATTGCATTATGTCAAGAGGAATGGCCATTCCTAACTAGAACTAGAGGAGGCCCACTGGATATCTGGCCTCCCAAAGGAATCTTTAAGCCCTGTAAATTGAACTTCTTGAATATTATTTTAGAAGACTCGGCTAGCCAAAACATTAATATGTGTATGATTGGTTTTGTCAGAGATGCAATCCTGCAAAAGAAATGTTAGGGACTGCAAATTTACAGCAGCTGTGACAATATGCTAAGACAAAAGCCAAAAAGATCCTAATAACTGTACATAAGGTCTGCATTAAGACCCAGGTGAAAGGAGCTGGCCAAGAGCCTCCTTCCATAGTCAAGGGCAAGACTGGGTTGGTCTCTGTGTTTGCCACCAATAAGAACTTTTAGCTCCGCTGTTGGCTGCAACCCAATAGAGGTTGAGTGGTGGAGACACACGCCATACCAGACCTTGATGTGAGCGGTGGCCTCCTCTGTTACAAGAGGGCCATCCAGGAAGGAAGGGCAGCCCAAGCAGCCTGTGGTTGGCATGAAGCACAGAATGGTTGAGTCCAACCCCACCTGCTCATGCAGGGTCACCTGAAGCAGATTGCCCAGGGCTGTGTCCTGCTGGGTTTCAACTGCCTCCACAAGTGGAGACTCCACAACCTCTATGAGCAAAGCTATTCCAGTGTTTGACAGAATGAGAGACAAATTCAACATATCCAGCACAACCTCACTCACAATGAAAACTTGAAACTGAGAGTTAAAAAGGCTCCGTATTTGTCGGGATAACAACAAATTGATGTCTGCAGTGCGGAAGGCCAATCCACAACTGATTGTGATGATCACAATGGAAACAAGTTATAAAACAAAGAAGGGGGAAATGTGGGAATAAAGAACTGGCGGTTAGCAAAAATGTAAACTGACCTTCAGGTTAGAGAATGATTGTGGACAAGTGAGGCAACACTGCAGAAAACCCTACTGCAAGTGTGAGAAGCAGCAGGTTCAAAACACCATGTAGTGGAAAACAGACAAAACCTGAAGATTAGTTGAATGTAAAAGCAAAACTGAGGTTATGTAATCCTGGGTAATAAATTGGGAGCTTGCATACAGGATGAGAGAGCAAACCGCAGTGCGTTTGGTGTGTTTCAGTGCGCTGTGCCAATCCCGGTGGGCTGGAGATCAGCAGAAGAGATCACTAAATAAATAAGTTAAATGGAGTGTTTCATGGTCTCAGAAAGAAAAGAAATAATTTTTTTCTAAGCCAAACTAAATTTGTAATTGTCCTTTCCTACTCATTTTTCAGCCAAGAGCTAAACTGAAACTGCAGTCCTTTATGTAACCCCTTACTGTAATCTTGAGCAGGCTCAGAGGCCCTGTAGGGTGGTACAAGCTGTCCAGTTCTGGAGCCGAAGAGAGGTCTGTTGGCACCTTGCGTTCTCTTACAGAACTTCAGCTCTGTTCCCTTTCAGCTTCTTGAAAGTGTTTAACCTTCACCGCTCTGTCTTTCTACTCCAGTCATTTACTGTCCTTATTTTTCTACTGGGCTTCCAAGAACAAGTTGTATGTTATTGGATCTTTTTAGCAGGGTAATTTTGCTTAAATCCCATGACAGTCAGGAAATGTAACTTTC
>NW_010140423.1:0-5055 GCF_000699245.1 Pterocles gutturalis | reverse complement strand
CCCTACATAAGTGTTGGTCCACTTGCTCTGCTTGAGCATAAGAATGCAACAGAAAACAGTGTTTTTTGAAATCTTATGCAGCTTTCTGTAGTCACTCTCCAAATCTGCAGCAGTCACCTGAACCTAGCATAGATCTACTGTAAGTATGAAATATCTCCAAACACTCTTATTGAAGCAGCAAAACACTGGGATAATTGCTGTTTATTTGATCCCCTCTTCCTTCCAAGTCAAACAGAGAATACAGAAAAAAGTACAGTGGTACTTTGTCTATGCTATTCCAAGAAGAGTTTGCAGTTCCTGTTCACAAATCCAACAGAAATTAGAAATCTCGTGCTTGGTCAAGAACTGGGGTCACAACACACCTTCAAAGGAAGTGAGTGAAGTTTGGAACATGGATCAACATGGATCAGCAGATAGAAAAGGCTAGTCTCAGGTGCTTGACAAAACACAGAGAAGGTTCTAAGAGATACATATACCTTCATAAAAGATATACCTATACATTCAGACTTTCTAGGGAGTTCATAGGACTTTAGTAACAACATGCACAAGAGAAATATACATCTCTCTCACTTATGGCTGCACATTTCTGTTCCTGAGCCATGGCTGTGGGACTCACATATTTTATTTTTCCCCCCTTTGGCAGCTTCAGAAACTCGGTAGTGTCTCATGTCCCAGTAAGCTTCAAATTAATTTAGTAGGTCTGGGCATTCAGGCAAAAAGCTAGCAGACAGTATTGAATTTACCCAGATGGATTGCCGGTCTACACAGAACTGACACCCAAAGTGCCCAGTCCCAGCATGGAACTAGGCTTACTGTAAAACCAGCCATGGATTCCCAGGCAGCTGCTTCTCCTTTTAAATGTTCCTAGGGTCTACAGCACAATAGCTGGTTTTCCTTCTGAGTGTTAGTGTTATGAACACCAGCACTCAATTTGTGTGATGAGCATGTCAAAACACTTAGATTGTATAGGGAGACTGCTAGAAAATGGATAGACAGACAGTGTAGCTCCAGTGAACTGGCACCAGCATAGCGGTTTCCTCACCTTTGAGACTGTCACAAAAAATTGTACTGGCTCATGCCAACTGAGGAGGGAGGCTAGGATGCAAAGTATAGAATTACAAGGGTAAATATTAATGTGCATGAGGTATCCCTGCCAAATTGGGGCAGCCTGAATGTGGTTTTACACACACACCCTTCAAACATTCAGCTACTCTACAATTTGACTAAACACTAACACCCACAGTACTGATTACTGCAGAGTAAAACTCTGCAAAGCAAACACATTTTTGCAGCATTCTTGCTACTTGTCTGTTGATGCAGACATCTCTGAAGTCAGTCTTGCTCTAGTTACTTATCTACGACACCAGATGTTGCTGAGACTGTTTCAAAGACGTGGGCTAAGATGCTGATGTTATCTTGGTTGTCCAGGGGTATCCTTTATTCTTCACGGACAGCTCAAAGCTTCCAAGAAGCAAAGTCCTTATTTCCAGGACCAGGGTGTCCTTTATTTCTTTTACTTAAGCAGGAATAATACTAACATCTCCAGTAAAATTTTACTACCTCATGACAATACAGTGTATAATGTGAACTAGTATATATAAACAAAGTTAATACATGGTCATACGATAAAGACTGATTGATATAATAGTTAAGAAAGGGAATTTTCATAACAGCTCATACACAAACTTAACAACAATTGTAATTAAAAATACAAGGGGGTGCATACTCAGCTAATGTAGATTGGGGTTTTCCCCTTCTCTGGTTTAAATTTATTTCCATTGTGCATGATGGCAGAGAAGGAATAAAGCTGAGAACAAAGTCTGCTCTGTAAGCAGAAACACACTTTATTTCAAGGAAGAACTGAAGCCCATAAGAAGCCTTCTTGCTTTTTGCAAATATCATTATTTGTGACAGAGATTAAAAAAATAATAAAAAAAAAATGCATGACTTATACTAATGGCTACGAAGGGCCAGTGTAGAGACTGTGAAGCTCCAGTTTTTCACACTCCATCTTTGTCTGCCCTTCAGTCCTTTTGCACTTCCGAGCTTCCTGAGATTCTCTTCAGTCATCTCTTCTTAATCTTCTGTAAGCTTCTCCTCTTTCTATGCTTTCTTAGGGAGAAAATACTCTTGTACTTGACCAAACACATCAACAAACAAAACAAGGCCATAGTATAATATATCCAGAAGGGTATTATAAGGTTTTAATTTACTGATTTGTGTTATTATTTTTTCAGAAATCTGGGAAGGAAAAGGTGCTGTTTTAGACATTTGAAGTGACAAATCTGCCCTTGAAAAAATCTCATTGAAGATTTTATCCACTGAAAATAGTTCTGCTTCAAAACTGCTTGTCAAACATGTCTTCTCATGTATAACTAGTACTCTTACTCTTTTCTCTGCCTGCTCTACTATTTGCTATTCCCACCTCCTCCCTTTCTTCTTCACTTCCCTTTCTTTCCTTGTTTGTCTTTTATAGCTGCTCTATGTGTATCTTGCTTTCTTCATCTCTGTCTCCCACCTCCCTCACTCTTACCCTCCCTTTTCTCTCTTTTTCCTTTGAAACTCTATTCCCCTCATCTTAGCCTCACCCCTCCTTCTTATCCTTTTCAGCTATTCTCTCATGGCTGGTTTTCTTCTCTTTGGTTTGTGTGGTCTGTGCTGCACATTCCAACTCTTTTCTCTTCAAGACCTAACATGTTTCACACAGTGAGGAGATTATTTATGACCTGGATTATGCTTTGCTATCCTGACCATTGTTTTAATAACTGCACCTTCTTCTTTTGCTTTCAATATGAGATCTGTTTGTGTGTCTGGATATTTGCAATCCATTATTGTGTGGAACTCTGTCTATAAAATTAATGTCTATCTATGTAAATTGAAGCACATGATTGTTTACATCAGTGGTCTCTAAACATTTTGATAATGTACCTCTATTGGTAAAAAACTTTAGCATACCCCCCCCCATATATGTATATTTACTTATTTATAAATTATATAAATGTACTATTGAAGTTCCAAGATTTTCTTCCTGCACCCCAATGGGTTGTCTTGCACACTCCTTGGGGTGCATGCACCCCACTGGAGAACACTGATCTATATCATGCAGCCACACTGTTGCATAAGGTATGCTGGTTTTGTGACATTTAAGATTGATCTGAGAATCTGATCCATCCATAGTAGGTTTGGGATGAAGAACTTTTGTTTCCCTGTGTCTGTCATGTCTGGGCTGTAACTGTTTAAAGGCAGGTGAGTTTTTCTGGTATGGTATGATAATCTGCCTAGTAGAGGAAGTTTTCAGAAACTGGAAAAGTTTTTGAAAATATGAATCCATGCATTGTAAAATGCTGCAGCATTGAAGAATGAATATTTAAATACTGCCTTAAAATTAATCCCCAATAAAGAACTGACTGTCATCTTGCCTTCCACTGAGTGAGATTTTAAACAGGGTTTGAATGTTGCATGTGCACGCTGCGTGTGCATGCATGTATGTTCCTGTAGCACAGGAACTTTTCTCAGACTTCCCCATTCAGAGTAGCAGCTCACTCATGCTTGGCTTTCATTCCACAAGAAGGAGCAGGAGGAGGTTTTTGGGGGAATATTCCATTACAGTAAAGGGGAGGAAGCGTTTCTATAGCTATTGAACAAAGCCGCTAATTAACCTCTTTTCCAGCCCTTGTGCAATGGCACAGTCCCACTGCTCCTTTATAGGGGCCAGATGCTCCTCATAGTACCAAAATGAGGAAGAAAGGAAAACACATGTACAAAAATTTACTACCAAACTGAAGTAAGGACAGATTCCAACAGTACCTGCAATTTCTCCTGAAGTCAACTTATTTTAGAATCAAGGTGGTGGTGGATCGGGGGGGCAGGGGGAGGGGAAGAGGAGGAAGGGGAGTTGGAAGGAAAAAGGTCTGTTGTAATTGTTGTCTAGAAACCCCCACAGAGAGGATTAAGCAAGCAACTATGCTGTCTGGGAAGATGTAGGTAATTGTGTTATTCTGCATATACACAAAGCTGCTAGAAAAGTCTGTGCTGTGTGGAAGCTAGCTCTGGCTTTTTGAACTTTGAGATGGTACTTTTAAGCAGAAGTTTATACATTTTATCATGCAGTGGAGTGCCTAATAGGCATTTGTGCTTTTGTATGTGTACCGGTGTTCTACACTGAAGGGAATCATGGTCACTTTATACTGTATTTACATGAAGCTCATACTTTAGACCAAAGGAAGTTACTTTGAGAGCAGAAGCCCGAAATTCTGCTCTGTTACCACAGAAGTATTTGTGAATTGTAAGTCACCGAGTTTCCATGTATTTTCCATTCAGTCCTAATGGGCATCCTCTCCTTCCACTGTAGCTCACAGCACCCTCATTTTCTACTACTTGTCCATGTAACTCACTGAATCATAGGAACAATTGGAAGGTTATGCAGCACGCCTCATCCTCTAGCATTTCTTCATATTCAGCCCAGTGACATTTGCAGACTAAGTAGATAGACCCTTGTACTTGCACCAGCAAGCGATAGGAGCGATGCAGAAAGATGCTTTTTGTCCTTTGTTTCTAAATTGGAAGCTGAGGTTCTCTTTTGGGAGAATTAAGGAACCCCAGTGGATTCATCCACACCATTGCTGGCTGAGGTTTGTTAGTACCTAGAATCAAAGAAGCACTTCGCCTCTGTGACACTTGATCTTGAGCATCTGGAACTGAAGTACCAGTAAGCACATGCATGCTAACTTTAAGCTAGCTTGTCACAAAACAGCAGCAGATGCCATACAGAACACATATTTTAACAATGTTAAGAGAGACTGACCAAGGATCAGTGTTCATGCTGTTACTCCTGTACTGCTACACTGAGGCAGGCACACCTTCAGTCACACCCGGGTGTCCCCACAGAACGCCGCGCCGCGGGAAGACAGCAGGGTGCCTTGGCACAGGCCAGGCCCGCAGCTCTGACACTGCAGCGAGGAACAACCCACTCGGAAAATCCCTCTCTGGAAGACGCTGGGTGGGGGAAGCGGGAAGGAGCCTAAACAAGCAAGGACTTGAACCAGGGACGGCAGC
>NW_010140422.1:63783-64592 GCF_000699245.1 Pterocles gutturalis | reverse complement strand
AAAACATTCTGTGATTCTATGATTCTACTTGATGTGCTCCGTTTCTGAAGTGGAATGATGGAAACCGCTGCAGGTTTACTGAACGTCATCATGCTGGTTTGATACTATTTTTTTCAACCTAGTGGTTGCACATTCAAGGGTTTCTTTTATTTTCTTGATGTCAGAGTTCTTCACCAGGCTGACTGCTGCGAGGTCCTTTGCATGTGCAACTAGAGCTGATTTACAGTGTAGGGTGTGTAGGAGTAGTTTGGGGTTTTTCCCATCTATGTGTGCATTGCTTTGCATTAATTTCTTCAGGCTTCATCTTCCCACTCCGTCACCCTTCTCGGGTGCCTTTGAAGACTCCCACAGTTCTCTCTGAGCTTGAGTCAACTATACATACACAGGTATATATGCATATTTGTATGTGTATACACATGTATGTGTGTGTATGGGCATTTTCCCAGACTGTTAAAGAATCTACTAAGCCCTGTGTCTGCTCCCGTGGAGCTGTATGACGCCGTGCTGGTGAGCTAGGTCTGCTGAAAACTGACCATTTATTCTTCATCCTTGTTTTCCACCTCTGAGCTCTTTTTGAAGCTGCAGCCTCTTTCAGATCTCTTAAGTACTGATCGCTGGATTTTGTTGGCATCCGTTCGTGAGGCCTGGACCAGGTTAAAGCCATCTGAACTACGCAAGAGTGAGAGCTGCACAGAGTGCTCTTAGATGCTTATCCTCAAATTTCCTGCTCTGACACCAGACGCCTCAGGTTGATGGCTCTCTCTCTGTTCATATTCAGTCTGGTTACTGCACAAAGCCAGTTTGTACAC
>NW_010140422.1:58232-63752 GCF_000699245.1 Pterocles gutturalis | reverse complement strand
TTTTACAAAAAAAAAAAAAAAAAAAAAAGGTTGGACATTTTTGTGCCACATGTGAGCGTGGGGAAGGAGAGGAAGCCAGAATGTCAAAGGCTTGTTATCGCTCTGCCAGCAAATTAATGAGGCTTAGGAGATCCAGGGCTCAGATCTGCACCACCCCGCACGGCAATCGGCCACCTGCCCCACAGAGCAGCTGCCCCACTTCATAGAGTCATCGAATCATTAAGGTTGGAAAGGACCTCAAGGATCATCAAGTCCAACCATCAACCCAACCCCACCCAACCCACTAACCCATGTCCCCAGGCACCACATCTACACGTTTCTTGAACCCCTCCAGGGATGGTGACTCCACCAGGGCAGCCTGTTCCAATGCTTGACAACCCTTTTGGTGAAGAAATTTTTTCTAATATCCAGCCTAAACCTCCCCTGGCACAACTTGAGGCCATTTCCTCTTGTCCCATCACTTGTTCCTTTAGAGCAGAGCCCAGCACCCACCTCACTGCACCCTCCTTTCAGGCAGTTGTAGAGAGTGATGAGGTCTCCTCTCAGCCTCCTCTTCTCCAGACTAAACCCCCCCAGCTCCCTCAGCCACTCCTCATCAGCCCTGTGCCCCACTTGATGCACTGAAACCCACATAACCAAGCACGCAGTCAGATCTAGTTCCCCTCCAGCAGCCTACCCGGGAGCAAGCAGCCAGCTCCTCGTGGGGTGTCGGTCAGCACTGCCTGCTGAAGCCCATGAAGCGGTCCATGGAGGCTCTGGGCCAGACTCCCTGCTTTCCAGCTGGACCGTGAAGTGATGCCACCACTGCAGATCCAGATAGCCTCTGTCAGCAGAGGAGGGTGGAAAGCATCTTTGGGAATCCTCAAGGAGGCCAGGAAGCACACAAGCAAGTTTTCTGTAAAGCAGTGGGGATGTCTGGCCACTCCACGTCCTGAAATAAGACGAGCGGTAGCCCCTTCTGTGGCCATGATGAGCACTGCTGCATTGCTTGCTTATAGCCTTTCAGCTTTAGACCCACCTTGAAAGAAGCCAGATTCCTTCATTTTAGGAAGTTTTCAAAAAAGGTTGAAGCTAACTTTGTGCAGAGTCCCTTTGTGATGAATTACCCAATGATAAGCCAAGGGGGGAGTGTTTTGCTCTAGCGAGGGCTGGTGCCTCATTCAGCACAAGGAGCTGCTCTCTTAATAGTTTCATACGTAATATTCTGTTTCACCATGCTGGGAGAAATGAAGTTCATCATGCATGCTGTTACTGAGCCATTGTGCAACCATGTTAAGTGGTATAGATGGGAAAGGGAGCATAAAAACAGACTGTGAGGGGTCTAAAAACAAAGCAAAAGCCTTCCTGTGGCTCCTGTTCTGCATTCCTCTCATGGGTACAGATGCCGTGATGCTTTGCAGGGCCATGGGGATTTTGCTTTTGAGAGGTGACTGAGGACTTCTCAATTAGATCCAAAATGTATATGGACCCTCTCTATCAGGGCAAAGCCCTAAGGCTGTGTTTTTTGGAGGATGGTGAAGGCAGTGCTGGTTTATGCTAGCATATGGTCTGGTTCTTACATTTTTCTTGCTGATTTGGGAGCTGAACCAATTCAAGAGTTTAAGTGGCTTTGAAGCCCAGCTTTTCATGAGTTGCCATCAAAACATAGAGACATGCATGGATATACACTGTTATAATGGCTGCGTGGAGTGGTTATGGTTGAGTTAGTGTCCTGAGCACCGGGACCCAGTCTTGGCCAACATCACTGGGTGAATTTACTGAGGTCCACTAATTTTTTCATCATCCCGCCACCCTTCTCCTGCGTGATGCTGTGCCTCCTGCATGCCTACACCTCCATGGGGGGGTTAATGCTCCCACCTCTTTGCCCAGGCACTGTAAATAGCTCTGCAAAACTGTGCAGGAGCTCTTCATCTGTCCTTGGGAGTCCTGGCCTGACCATGTCAGGGAGCAAGACCATGGCCCTGACCCATGCTTGAATTTTCTTTCACTGTCAGTGAGGCAGTGGGGTTGCTAATATGAACATTAACGCTTGGAAGTCTCCTGTGGTTTCAGCTCTGAGATCTGTGGTCTGAATTGCACTGAAATGAAGGGCAGATTAAAGGGGATAACTTGGCCAAGATCCTGATGTGCCTCTGTGTTTGTGTGTGTGCACATGCAGCAAACAAGTTAAAAAAAAAAAAAAAAAAACACACTTGGCTATGATTCACCCAAATATTGTGTGGGGGAATCATTTTCCACCAGGGAGATAATTGCTAATTACATGAGTGTGAACCAATTTGATTTGCAAAGTTTTTGTTCTTTTCAGCCTGAGAAACCTAATTTTGCAGGAGCTGACGTTATGGGTATTCAGGCAATGGAAGTACTGTTGCTTCTGTCAGAGCCCCCAGTTTAAGTTTTCAGGAAAGCTGCTGCCCTTTAAAATAACTTAGCTTTATTTATTAGCTCAAAACTTTCCCAGAGCAAATGACAAATAAAGCCTGTGGTATGTTTCCAGGGATTATTTTGAGATAAAAGCTATCTGGTATAAAGGGTTCCTTTGGCAGCTGGACAAGAAGACCATAAATCAGCGTCAGGGAGCAGGCAGAGCTGCCTGATGCATGCGGGATGCGCTAGAGGCTTTCTCAGCTACAGATGAACCAGGGTGATTGCTGCTCAGGATGACATGGCACAGCTGCCGTCAGGTGGGGAGCAAAGTGTTGTGGGGTGCACCCTGGCTCCTGCCCCCCAGCCACGGGAAATTTCACCAGGACATGGTGGCGAAAAGAAATTGGAGGGGGCAGTATGGGAAAAATCCTCCATCCTGTGCTCCTGTATCCCCTCCGTGGTGACTGCTGAGCATCAGCCTGGCTGGGGGGCTGCAGCACGGTGGCACATCCCCATTCCGTGGCAGTGGTGGGAGGCGACTGGGGGCTGGCAAGGATGATGCTGGCATGCAGCCACGAAATGTGGTGCAGCCAAATGTGGTCGCAGCAGTTACTCTGGTCCGTGGAGCTGCTAATTAAGAATAATTAGCTCAAGCAAACACGATGGTTTTCTGTGTGCCTCTATAGAGAAATCATCCTCCCTTTATGAGTCCCTTAGTACTTGCAGCCAGTACCTAGCCCAAGCTCCTTTAATTTCTCCAGACAGCATGGAGCAGTCCTGGGGTGGCTCCTGGCAGGTTTTGTTCAGGAAGGGAGAGATGAAGAGGGCTTGGGCTGCAAGAGCCAAGGAAAGCTGAATGAATCATTAAAAGCGAGATAAGAACCTAAAAGCCTCCACCAAATGCCCTTATTAGTGCTGATTTGATTGTTTATGGCACTTGACAGGGATGAAACCAGAGGCAGATGCAACACTCGGTCACAGCGGCACCCTGCCTGCAGTGTCAGGCACAAGGTTGTGTGTTTGGGAGAGCAGTTTGGCTTTTTCCTCGGGGGCTGGCTGCTAGAGGCCAGGCAGGGCATGTGGCCACCCAGACGCCACGCACGGTTTCTCGCGGACAAGGAGAGCTGCGGTAGCATGGACCAGGGGCAGCTGCATCCCGCGGAGGAAGCAGCATGCTCACCCCCTGCTGATGGCCGCTGGGCTGAGAGCCTCCTGCCGACACCCAGCAGCTGGGGCAATGATTCCAAGCAGGTGCCTGGGGTCGCTTGCCTGCTGCCCCTCCTTGTGCCGCGCAGGCTTTTTGCTGGCAGCCCAGGAGAGGAGATTGAAGCAGGAGCTTTGAAAACATTAGGGGGAACATTAGGAGAAAAGAGGAGTGGAAACCAAGCTCCTTGTCTTTCCTGCTTATCCCCCCAGGTGGAGATGGTTGTGCCAGTCGTTGTGGGCAAGGGGAGTGGGATTTGGGCAGCCTGGCAGGAAGGGGCCAAGGGGGCACGTCTCCCACCCCAAGCACTTATGCATACCATCCCCATAGGTTCCCCACCAGCTCCTCGCAGGTAACAGCAGCTCCCTGTACTGCAGAGAGCTGGTAAAGCTTGCGAGGCACTCAGGTACCATGGGAAAAGAGATGAACGTGGACAATTTCAGACAGGTTGTGTCTGCTAGATGAGCAATCAGTACCTGGAAGACACACTGCGGGACCTTCCCTTCTCCTGCTGTTCCTGAGCGCACAGGCTCTGCTGGCCACGCTAATCATTTGAGGTGCAGCTGAGCATTCATTCAGAGCAGTGGTTTTCAGCCTGTACCGATCCAAGCCTGGGGATGCTCCAGCATGGAGCAATGCTCTGCCTTGCTTCTGTGCTTTGCGGTTGAAATCAGGGAATCAAAAGCCAGGCCACCAGCTCAGCAGCGAGCAGCTCACCACAGGGATGTGTCTCAGGCTGCGTTAGGAGGGAGCCCTGAGGGTACTGAGGTCTGTCTTGACCCCTGCAGAAGTGTTGGCTGTGTGTCATGTCTCCTGCCAGTGTAACAGCATTGCTCCACCTCACAGCAGCATGCCATGAAAACACGGAGGGGTTTTAGCGAAAGGTAAGCACCAAGGAGCAATGCTCTGGGCTCTTCCCAGCTGCATTGCTTGGTGTTCCTGCTGCTCTGAAACCCTGCCACTGCCTGGCACATCCAGGCTGAAGGCCTTGATGCAGCTCAGGTGCCGGTGCAAACCCACCGGTCTGCGTGCTCCCCACCTGCCTGCTGGCAGCCTCTCAGGGCATCCCTACCTCCTCTCTTTGTGTTATCCCAGCCCTTCTGCAAAGACCGTGCAGCGCGGTCACTGCCCTGTGACATGCAGCAGGCACCCTCTGCAAAGCCAGTTCACTGAGGGCTTGCGAGTGTCTCTGCAACCCCCACAGACACCACTGGCGAGGCCAGAGGGGATCAGGTGCTAGAAGCCGGAGAGTTCTCAGAGGAGCACATGGGCCCTTTCTTGGCACAGGTCTCCAGCGTGTCCTGCATCATGCCGTTACTGGCAGATTGAGCACTAGCAAACTGCATTGCCACCCAAGCCCAGTCCATCCCTGGTAGCATGGCAAGGGAGTCACAGTATAATTTCTGTTAGATCTTTCCACTTCTTAGCTGCCTTGGATGAATTAGCCATTTGCTCGCGGTGTCTGCAGTCAGTTCGCTGCACGTGGATTTCAGCCCCTGCAAGCACATGCCTGTTTCTTTGGCTTCAAGGACCGAACTCCTCGTGTTTTTCATTGCATTGTTCTCTTCTATGTGCTTCCTCCCCTCTTCGGCGCAGGCCACGTTTCCCAAGGATGAAAGGCCAGAGGTAACCCAGGCTGAACTCAGACCTGCCGTGTTTGTGACGTACAGCCCATCTGGATTTAGATCAGCAGAGCTCAGCTCACAGCACAAAAATAGACAAAATTCTTCAAGGCATCCTTTTCAATCCCAGCAGCTCTGTAAAAGGCAGCTTTTTCAGTCTGTCTTGCTGACTTTCTCCCTAAAACGCTGCTTGTTGCACGGAACGGGCCCTGTTTGGGCTCAGTCCCACCGCTGGGCTCTGCAGCTTTGCTGGCCCTGGGAGCTGTCACTGGGGTAGGGTCTCGTGGGGTTTTGCCACCCTCCAGCATGACTGTGATGCTCTCACTGGGA